>NW_025938253.1:0-11237 GCF_000764305.2 Hyalella azteca | reverse complement strand
CATTCTGAAAAATATTAATACCTAGTAGTATCAAATCAAAGTAGTTTACGTAGGTCATAATTAATGAGCATTGCTTGCCGCAAGTAGACGTTATAGCTGCTAGCCTATAGAGGGTATAAATATACAGGGGCGCCCTGAAAATTACGAATATGAAATTTATACGTCTTTCAAAAGATACATTTTAACGTTAACAACGATAATAATGGCGGATTTATTGTTATAGAAAGAAGCTTTATAATAAATAACAGAATACAGTAATTTTCTTTAAACCGTCGGGCGATGGTTGCTGGACGCCATTCAACTATATGGAATAACAATATAAACTATTCCCGTCCAAGTAACTTCTGTGAATTCAGCGTCATGATCGCCGGTCTTTTGTCATTTTTTCTCGTATGGTATTTTTAGCGCATTTTCTCTTTTATGGAAAAAATGCACTAATATGCGCGCCATGTCCGTCTGTCTGTCTGTCTGTCCGTCCGCGACCTCAAGTTTTCGTCGACAAGAAAATGCGCTCTCTGTCACTCACTGCAGTGAGTACTGAGTTATATTTTTTTAAGTCCATTAACTCTATTTTATGCGTTTCCTTGTTTCGCATAATAATTGTGGTCTCCTAGTTTTCAGAATGTTCGATGATGATCTTTGCTGCCTAAAAGCTCGAAATAGTCAATAATTAATTTTTGCTATCCTAACGAGATTCTTCTAGCATGTCGTCGCTGCGCTCTTTATCGTAACAACATTGACAGATGATCAAAGGCGGGGAATTTTACCGAGAATTGTGGGCATTATAAATAAGAGTTATATATATACGTCCTGAACGAGCTTCTGTAGATGCTCTTAAGCGATTTCTCATGTCCATGGACCAAGATTACAATTATAAAAAAAAACTTTACCGTCTATCTGTTTCAATACTTACATCATTTATTTTACCAGGAAACCATTCAGGTCGTTATGATTTAACGGAATGCTTCCGGGTTGTTTTAACTTGTTGTACTTTTACTACAAACTAATTCGATAGTTATTGATGAGAAATTTGTATTCATGTCAAATAACTCAATAAAGTAGGTTTACATTTCAAACGATATATCTTAGCAGCCTAAATGCTTACTATCGTTTGGATTGCAAACAAAATCCGTGGTTCGACACTACATCTCCGTATCTACTCGTGGTTCATATGTTTAATGTTATAAATTCATCTCCAGGACAGCGTCTTGCCGATCAATGAGGCCTTGGCAGCTCGCAAGCTTTTGTCCCGCGTCGGTGACACGCACGACGCAAGCTTGATAGCTGATGTAGGATCTGCCAAACCGGAGACTGCCATGTTGTATTGAAGCCTTATAATGTATAGGTTGAACATACTCGTTAGATCCCATATATTTTCATTATTTTAACAAATTATTTGACACTATCTACAGATACCTCCAAATTCGTAATTTATGGGCATCCTCTCTAATTCTTCATGATTAAAAACTTTCTGTGCATCTTATAGTGCATGGGAGTCTCTTCCTGTCTCCATATGAGCAATGTAGGAATGAGTTACAAATTCATTGCGTTGGAGCAGCCGAGTCACAGCTCATAGAATAGAATAGAATAGAATAGATGTGTCGGCACTGAAGAAATAGGCCCATGGCCTGTTGCCGATTCTTGAACTTTTCGTGACTTGATTCACAAGGGATACGGCCTTTCATATATCATTCATCGCCGTCACACGTACGCATATGCAAGTATTAATTACTTTTGCTTGGCCATGAAATCCTCTATAGGAACTTTTGTGATTAAAAAATCCTGGCTTAATCGATTTACTTTAGTTTTCTTTGAACGATACATGAATTTTGAAATCACTCTAAGCGAAATTAATTAACGACTTGTTAATAGTTAGACGACAATTATTTTAGCTTGGGAGTAACTATATGAGCTCTTTTTCTTTGAAAAGTTGAAAATTTTGTATGCATTTATGACGGTTATAAGAAGAAGGCAATATGTAACAATGTGAACCCGTTGAATTAGAGAAAGCCATGCAATAACAATAAACTTGAGGAAAATAGCTGTATTGCACAATTGCTGACAATTGAGTTTCTCGCTATAAAGAATGTCATCACAGGTTTACAATATTATCTTAAAGTTTCCCAGAGTCCAGCAAGTGATTTTATGTGCTGTATTAGTACTGATTATTTTGTCCCAGTGTATATAGCCGGAAAATACACTGCGATAATATTTAATTTTTGGCTTCTGTATGCGGGCCTTTCCATAAGAGGTTGATGCTAAACAATTTACGTTATTGTCATACAAGATTTTTATCTCTAGTCCTGTTAAGCTATAGCGGAGGTTACAAACAACAATCCATTATTCCAAACGCACATTACGCGCACCAGGGTTGTAAGAAATACGCGACGAATTACGTTGGCTCTTTCATTCACCTAATTCAGTAAATTTTTGAATGGAAAACTCGCTCTCATTTTCCCCTTGTGTTTGACGTATACAACTCAGGTTGCTCCTCCAAACCCTGTTATCACACAAGATCTACCATGCAACCTCCTGATCTCCCACTGTGACTCTCATTACACTATAAGAAGAGGGTGGCAGGGTATCACTGATACCGACGCGACCCCATCCATTCTCGACGGTTTATCATTCCTCAGGGCTGATTAATTCCGGCATGGATTGACGGACTTTTTATCAGTCAGAAACTCGGGGCACCGCTCAGGGACGGCTTCATCTGCACCTGTTGGAGGATAACACAAGACAGAGGAATGGCGCTATCTTATGATCTAATGTTACGAGTTTATGTGGCCTGGGATCGAAGTGATGGTGAATAATTATTGAGAGCGTATCAAATCTGATTCAGTTAGCATGCAGTAAGAAATTTGGAATAAGAAATTAATTACAAAGTCAGTACGGATTCATTCGGTTCGCACAAATGGAATGAGTGTACTTTTCGGTACAAGTTTTATGCATGAGAAGCACAATTAACCATCATTTATAATATATGGCGCGTCAGACGCCAGATCAAACTTTGATGATCACTTGATGCGATTTCATCACGTACTTTGTTTTACGTTCTGTTAATTTATTATTTTTAGTGTAGAGTATTTAATTCAAATCGGGGATTTAGTGGTGATCTCAAATAAATCCCTATCATTTATACTCATACATTTGAAATTGGCTTTCAGAAAAGATGGACCTTACATCTTATATCTTCTAATTATTGATGCTGATTATTTCACCGTAGGTTAGTGTGTGCGGGCACAGATGATCAGTAATCTTGCTATTAATTGGTATTCACGTGCTCATATGAAACGCGAAATTCTTTCCTTTTCTCGTTGATTGAAAATTTTAAGTTACGAAGGAACAGGTAACAATTGAGTTAAATTATGCGGGCTTGGCTCATATAGTAACAAACATTTATACCGATCAACATTGGAATAAGAGTAGTATACAATTAGGGTAATTCCTGCATGCTGTACATTTCCTAGCAAAAAATCCTTTAAAATATCGCCTGCACGCATAAGGTGTATTATTTAGAGTTAACATTCACCCTTAATTCTGTTGCGTTGCTGAGCCTGAAATCTCTAAGCTGAATTTCCAGTAATATTAATTGACTGCTTTCTCACAGGAAGAGAAAAATAACTGATTTTACCAAGCTCCGAGTTTTCATTGGTGTCTTGTTGAAAATTGTTTGTAACATCGTGGCAGAAGCAAAATAATAAATAAGCTATAATAATAAATAACTGATAAAAAAACACGAAAAAATATAAACCGCCTGTCTACAAAAAAATATAAGCCCTTGCCTATTAAACAGTGATCTTGTCTCCGGTTCGGAGCCTCTCTGAAGTACATGTATAGTATAGTATAGTATCTTCGACATTGAAAAATAGGCCTGGATAGGCCTGTCGCCGATTCTTGTACTTTTCTTGACTTAAACACAAATTGAAGAATTTATTAATCTAACACTAATGAAAGAATATAGCAACCATAAACAATAAATTAATATAAATGATAATGTTCAAGACCACTCATGAAATTGACCACCAAATCACGACAGAAGATTAACATAAAACAATCAATGCAAGTACTAAGCTCTCAGGTGGATCACACGGCAATGACCAGATACTGGCGAGTCTACCCGCGGTGACGCATGAGTTCACTCTAAACCTAAGTGAACCACTCGTAACCTTGATATTTGTTCAACATTTATAACACGGGTTCCCTAACAATGATATATTGTGATGTTTTAAGATGTGTAAGAAGTGTTTTAATTAATATGTTATAAATTAATCCGGTGTAAGCAACTCAAAAATGTATGGCGTTCCTAGAAAATGAATATGAAATCCTTTGGCACTAAAACTGTAAATTATCGACGTCGAGACGTAGACTAAACGTCCACTTTATGGCTAGAAGTATGGGCAGCCCTCACACAACTGGCAATCGTGTGTTGTGATTATAGGAGTCAAGCCCTTGCCTTCTGTCCATACAACTCGTGCAAGGCACGCCAGCGATGCATGCTTGCATAGATGCCAGCTGTATACGTAGATTGAAGGAAAGAAACGAACCTCTGGTGTCGCCGTGCTTATCGTTTTTGCTCGCAGATACTGCGTGTTCATGGTCATTTATTTAATTTTTCATCTACATTTAGTCAGGCAGTGGAATTGATACGTGGACAATGTACGACCAAGAACACGAAGCTCAGGGCCGCAAAACGCCCCAAGCTTAGCCGTTTAACCAGTTAGAGTCATGTTGAGCCGTGTTCCGACGTGATTAAAATTCGTTCGTCGTCATTACAATTTGTTTTGGTAGATTATAACATCGTACCTAGCAAGTAAATAACACATTATTTGGGTCATTTCTGAAACAGTCTTAAACTCGGGGCATGGCCATAAACAGATCAACGTTCTCATACCTTCGAGCATACGAAGAGACTGTTGAGTTTGGCGCCACAAGCAGCGGTTATGTGATGGACAGCGCGCAGGATTATTGACCTTAATTACAGTATTATATATAAGTGTGTTATCTGTTGACTGCCCTGACGTGGTAGCCGTTCTATTTATTGCACATGCATAACTTCGCGGCCTCGTGACGACTTCATCTGTTCATGAACGTGAAATTGTCTTCTTTTTGGAGTAGTGGCAATCGATCAGTACTTGCTTGATCGTCCATATAGCTTCCTTGGATAACGAACGCCGCTGAGAATCGTTAACTCGCATTTGGCCTTACGTTCCAGATCGCAAGGAAAAAATGTTTATTTTTAGAAATATTTCGTCGTGGAATATATCTTTGATTCAATTAAGCAAATTCTTTTATTACACAAGAAAATTCAGGTATTAATGAACGTTGCTATATACTGTAAGTACTCATCATGATTGCTTCAGCATATCATCCATTTTTCCTTGTTGAATCTAGATAAGCCTTCAAACTTATATAACTTCCTTAAGAAAATTTTAAGTTACCTGGCTCAACAGCTCAAATGCGAGTGTCTAGGATAAATCAAGACTTAATCTTCTTGCGTGATCCCTAAAAATGCATCGGACGCGGGACTTCAATTTGCAAACTTAAGCTGACGGCGATAGCGTGCCGAGCCTAGAAAATCGACGTGATTTTCTGCTTATGCATTACCGACGGCTGCTGATAATTCAAAAGGTTCATAGCGTCCAATATTAAAACAAGTTAGTCTGAAGCTTCGCAAAATTATAGCTGGTAAAATGGATGATGCTTTGCAGGTAAATTATAGCAGGTAAAATGGATGAACCCTTTGAGCCACGCAGATATTCTCGTTATTAGGCACCTTGTTAGAGCTTAAAGCAGACCTCCGATCACATAAAAGCCGTCATTTGCATGCCAGGTGACTCGTTTGGCTACAAATTCTAGACTTTTCGCTCCATTGAGCGGCTTGGAGCACCGAACTCCGAATGAAAAATTCCTACTCAACGGTTCTTCTTTGGAGGCTCAGGTTACGGTTGTAGAACGTCTTCGTAAATGAAGCTAAATGACTGGAAAGGTAACCGAATCATCATGACCTGATGATTATATGATCTCAAATCACCATTGAATGATTACAAATCAATTTTGAACCATCGAATCATCACGTGCTCATCAATGATGGTTTAGAAGTTATCTATAAGTATATATTTAATATATAAATATATTAATAATAGGGGATCAGACAAGCACCAACAACGACCGATGGTCTGTCGAGGACTAACATAGCGGGAGCAAGTCGAGCACCAACATGGATGGCCAATGGTGCCGTTAAACACAGAAACCGAGGATTTGGTGGCCGCCATTACACAAAAATGCAACTACGATCAATCATGAGTTGAGCGCGCATTTCAAATATTTGCATTACACTCATACCTTACGTAGAGGAATATAGCCTCAGAGGGGAAGCACATCTCAGAGGATGGATAGTTTCACTGGCGCAGCTCTCATTACGCCCTGCTCTCATAGCGACCGAGTCTAGCCGACTCTCGTATTCACCAGAGGCTCGTTTGCCGCAGAAAGCCATAATTTATCTGATCATCAAAGCTCATCTACAATAATTAATTCATCAGAGTCGAGAACTGAGAACACACGTGTCGGGCTGCTTCATCAACTTCACTCAATCAGAGCTTAGACTTTCTGCTTCGTTATAAGTTGTTTGCCAAGTTATGTGCTCATTATTATCTGGCTAATAGCTTAATTTCATCGGAATATTTTCTCTAGATTCAAGGATCAGGATGGAATTTGTATCGTTAGTTGGTATAAATGGCAAAAACAAGGCTTAATAAAAACTTTAATGATGATTGTGATATATATCATTGAGTTTGCCATGAGTGGCAGGAATGTGTTTTTTTACATATATCTATAGTTCTCTGTATTTCGATTCACATTTCTCACTTACACAAGTTCTTATTGTCTGATATGCGCCCATTCCTTAGGTTTCGGTAGAACGACGCGCTTATTAATTTACACTTTTCTTCCAAACTTTGCATTTATCTTCCATTAATCGATTGTTACAATTGAATTGATTACCATCAGCTAGACGACTCCTCACGCAGGGCCAGGACAGCTTGCTCTTCTCCTAAGAAGCCGTAAGTTCTTACCGTACACTGTGCCGCTGGTCAAAGACTGCTTCTTAAAGAGCATTGAGTTTTACTTCGCTGAATTCATCAAAAACTAATTATATATCCTGACCCATTCCCAATTGGCTTCTTATATAATTTGAAATTAATGCCTTCTGGGATCTCATTCCCAATTAGTTATCTATTTCTCTGCATCCTTCTAAATTAATAATTAACACTTAACAGATAATTGATGCTTAACTGATAATTGATGCTTAACTGATAATTGATGCTTAACTTTGATGCTCAACTGATCAATGATGCTCAACTGATCATTGATGCTCAACTGACAATTGATGCTCAACTGATCATTGATGCTCAACTGATCATTGATGCTCAACTGACAATTGATGCTCAACTGATCACTGATGCTCAACTGATAATTGATGTCCAATCTATATGTATCTAATTCAGTTTCTGAATGACTAATTGATAGTTTCTCACTTTACACAGTCTCGACCGAGTTTATACTCTATCTAGGATGAATGTCCTGACGATATGGCACATGTCCTGTCATTAATGGGTGGCACAGCTCGACAGCCCTTCCTCGCGGACGGGTTCAGCGCTCTAGTTTATTTCTTCGAAATAAAAATATTTAAAACTTTTTCGTACTATATTGTTGTTTCCATGTCCTCGCCACGACATTATTTTCGTCAATCCCTGGCCTCATGTTAGATTTTGTCTCAGGCCTTTTCTCATGTCCTATTTCATACTTGGTTAATAGGTTATGTCTCCTGCGTCAATTTTCTCGGATAATTCTTGAAAATATTGTACCAGCGTTTAGTGTGCACTTCTACGAAACCTTTTTCTGACCTTAAATGATCAGAGAAGACCAAATGAATGCATCCATTGCAATTTTCTAGCATTCATTCTCAAAACTAGTACAGTTGTACTGGCCTTTTATCACGATGTGCCATATATCACTGTTCAAATTGCGCTGACAGGACTGGTTTAGAATTAAGATCCTTATTTCTATTCTTAGATGAACTTTTCTTGTCTTAATGGCGATCCATACCAGAATTACATATATGTATACGTCGCATGCAATGCATTATTGATATTATTTATAAAAGCTTTGGAATTGGTTATTTACATAACTGGCAAATTAAGGTCTTTCGTCAAGTGGATTAATAACTAAAGTTTATGACTGCAACTAAAAGTGCTCGAACATAATGCAGGTTTTTACGATTTTGTGGCTATTATTTGCTTGGCTAAGGTCATATTCAAAAATAGTTGTTGCCGGCGATTTATGGGCGAGTAAAGCGACCATGTGCACTGAGCAGTGCGAGCATGTCGCGGGCGAAAGGCTGGACCGAGCTATCGCTTTTGTGACTTGCTGACGACTTATGCGATATCACAGACGTGGACTCGTTCGTCATAAAAAAACGTTGAAGAACGGGAAGCTTTCTGCCCGTAACGACCGTACTAGGCTTTCAAAGGCCATGCATTTAATAAACATTTATGCAGTTAATAAAGTCATTGAATGAAAATGAATGGTTGGAGGCTGCATTTTGGCTGTCATCTTGAAAATATGGTCGTATATTTTATGATTTATGATAAATGCATTAGTAGTCTTCTGTGCGTTTTCCTTGAAAATCAGTACATATGTATTCTTTTCAATGGTTGTGATTTCTACCGAGAATTCAAAATTTCCGCTCGCATCCAACATCGTTGAAGTTCTACATTAAATATTATTTTGTTGTATTGATGTTAATTCTGAAGAAATAGTAAAGTAAATGGACTCAAAAGTTGATATCTGAATAAACTCGCTGAAAAATATGTGATCTTTCATCGTCGGCGCTATAGCATTAATTTTTTATCCCATATAGCCTTCATGATCGACTAAGCTTTGATGTGAGAGTGACCAATAATTACTTTCTTCACGGCTATGTTGACCCGACGTCACACTTCCATCGCCGCGAAATGTCGAATACTGTAATATCAAACATTTTGAATACAGAACAAATTACTCCAGACTTCCAGATTATTTCAGGTTCACGTTGCCGATTAAAGATTATATTTCCAGTTTTAATTCGAGTTTCAAAACTCGGTTTCACGGTTCCGAAAATAACCGATTGTTCAATTTCCAACTAATAGTAACAACAATGAAATGTTAAAAAATTTTATGTTGAAATGTTTCACAAAAAAGTTAAAATGTCTACCAACTAATGTGCAACAACGGATGAAATATTTTTATGACCTAAATTCATAAATTTCCTCATTAACTTGAAGACAAATAGTAATTCTTAGTTGCTGCACCACTCGCAATTTCTTTTTTGGTTTCTTAATGCGCACTTCAATTGAAAATTTGAAACTACAAAAAAATTGAAACTACAATCAGAAATTTAATTTCGAAAATACTTTTAGAGATAAACAAAATAGTTTAAACCTTACAAAAAGTTTCATCATTATTTAACCTAATAAAAATGCTTGATATTTTCTACATTTTTCAGCCTTGATAAAAATTCTCCGGATATCATTGATTAACGGAACATTGATTAATTTAATTGCGTTTAAACATTGATTAATTTAATTGCGGTCAATAGACGGGGCAGCTACGCGTTCGAATACCCTTTGTCATCCACACGAGAACCTGGGCTGTGATCACAAGCCTGAGCGATGATTCGTTGACCCCTTCGCAACTTTGCCCAATTGAGAAAGCAATAATTTCCTTTGTAACTAAAAGCCAGAGTTGATATGTATTAGTGCTTTCAGTTACATCTTAACAGCATGTTTGCTATTTTGAATCGTCTCACCTGAGCTAGTTTTCAAGCCTCGATACTAAGCCTGTCGGCTGTGTTCGTTCCCTTAAAAATTTTTACTTGACTGTTCTCTCTTTGGACTACAATGCATTTTTCGTGAAAGTTTCAACGCAGTCACGTCGCGGGAGGAACTAACGAATGGCCCTAATTGGGGCCGAAAGTTTTTGATAGGCCAGACGTGGGCATAAATGCATGCCCATGGATCGGCAATTTCCGCATCTTTTATTTGGATCCGACCCCTTCCAGCCCCTCCCTTCATTGTTACCAACGCCACGACCTTGATAGAACTTTCGTCACAACCAAACTGTTATGGGCAACTCTAATACACATTTCTTAGATTCCTACACTGAAGCAACCCCCTGGCCTATATATCCGTACTAATACCAAAGGTCAAGCAACATCAACAACAACAGCGACAAAGTTTTAATTGCTGACTCCGCGACATCGGAATGTCATCCATCACTAAGTCTTCTCTCACTGTTCTACCTGTGTTCCTATATGTGATGAACGCTAATTTCCTGCATCAATGATTTGACATTGGAAATGAATCCATTACTGTAAAGTATAACAGTTTAAATCGAGCTTTGGAAAAATTACCTTTATCTGAAATATATCACTAATCGATTCATGCATGACGCAATCATCGGAGCTCAACAGATGCGACTGCTCGAAACCTTCCAGCTTAAATTGCATCTAATCTTGCATAGTATGACCATGAGCTCTTAAGAATTACACATGGCCGCATGTGAATCTAGTGATGAGGTCGACTTTAAAATTCTGGATTTTACATAATAATACAACTAATATTATGTACCTAATTTAAAATTCTGATATTTTCCCAGCACCGTGTAAAGATAATAATAAATAATTTAAATATTGATTTTTCACAGTGTTCATAGATGGTACACAGTGTAAAGTTATGATATCAGTATTTCAGTTTAAATAAGCGTATACACTGCTTTGGTTAAACAAATAAAAAGTTACCGGTCATATATGTTGTGTTCACCGAGGGCTTTTCAATCAAAAACATTAATATTTTCTTAAATTTCTTCGTTAATGAAACGACCGTTAGTGTTCAGCTTGTTCAATTTGCAATATTCTTCATATAGAATGTATTTTAAATTTTCCATCACGGACCCTATTTAATTTTTCATCAAGATTAGACGTGAATTAAAGCTGGCTATTTTAGCTGCAAAGCGGCTAATGGATCGATGTATATACAGGGTGCGGCGTGGGAACTTACTCTTTTAAAAAAATCACAAAGTAAAAAGTATTAAAGATAGCGTTTTAATTCTTTCTTTTTTACAAAGAGCTACATTTAAAGTTTCGTTGGGTTTACTTACAAGTTTAATTCTTGAATATTACATCTTGTAGGTGACCTCCA
>NW_025938252.1:3773-18653 GCF_000764305.2 Hyalella azteca | reverse complement strand
TGCATGGCTGAGCATTCTGAGTGTGAGTAAACTGTTGTCTGAACAGTAAATTGTAAACTGTTGACTGAGTAAATTGTAAATTGTAGGCTGAATAGTAAACTGTTGTCATTATTACTAAACTATTGACTGAACTGTTCACGGCTAACTGAGCTGTTTCCCATCCGGACTTCCTGAAGCTTATATAGTAGAGAAGTAGAGCGGGCCCTGTCTTAATAAGAGAGGGTCTGCTCTAATAGCTTATTTTAAAGTGAATAAAAATAGTAACTCCAGTTTCCTTGCTACTTAGTGTCGCAACATAATTTCCTAAATATTTTATTAAGGTCCTTAGTTGTTTTGCGCAACCCTTGTTTTGTTTCTCGTCAGTTAAATGGTGCATGCGTTTTTTCACCTCATTTTACGGACATCTTGGCAGGCTTAATACTTAACCTGTGCTTGATCAAGGGCCATACTTTCAAAAAAGTTAAGAGATCGGTAGTTCATCTGCCAATCATTGACGGCCTTTCAAGCCAAATCCACCAATCATGGACAAGAAAATAGAGCGTAAGTACTTACGTTAACATTGCGAGTTTTGAAAGTATGGTCCCTGCTCTGTAAGTTCACACTAAAACTTCGTTAATTTTGACGGGTTATCGTTACTTTAATAATTGGCGGGTGATATTTGAATTACCTTAACTCTTAAAACCTTGTTATTCAAGATTATCGAAGTAGTAGGTTATGATGCTTCAAGTTAAGTTAAGGAACTGTGTCGACCTTTTAACTTTAATTCTTCCGGTTTGCAATTCCCTCAAATGACCGCTTGTAAATTTACCAATGCAGACCTGCATATTGCCTTTAAACTACCTACCTTAACAGCACCACATACGTGCACTTATTTGTATTTAAATAAGGTGAGATTCTCCGTTGAGAATCTCACGGTTATTATTATTGAGATAATAAAAATTTGAAATACTCGCAGTAATGTTGTCGAATCCTCTTGGTTTTAGCTTTACGTATTTCCTTATTCAGTTTATCTTCGTCAAAACTCGAAGTCTCGGCTCCATTAAGTTGACCTGGATGCTGAAATTTTTGTGGTTGCCTCGATGGAAGAAACCGCATTCCGTACATCAGAAGAAATCCAATAAAATCTATGTGAACTACATTTATTTCTCGTTACTGTCTTCATTCCTTGTTACATCGTTGTGAAAGAATTTACTGAAGACGAGAACTCTCTGCGTAGGGAGGCAAAGTGGCCCAGTGGTTACAGGTCAGAGTACCAAGATTGGCGCAGAGATCCCAGCTCTGTGCGCCAGTTTCTGGTCAGAATCGGCAAGGAGGCCGGGCGGTAAAGCACAGCAGAATTTGAATCAGTGAGTTGTGAGTTCGAGACCGCAACAAGCTGTGGATGTTCTGCGATGTTAAGAATTGGCGACAGGCCTATGGCCTAATAAACGCTGTAACCGCTATTATATGTTCAGACTTGAAACGCCTAGCACCATATCGAACCTGGTGGAAGCCTAGTAGCTATTTCAAACTATCGTCAGTCTTGAAAAAATCCGGTCAAAGGGCATGTTTTAGATCTCCTGTGAACAAGTCACGAGAAGTACAAGGATCGGCGACAGGCCACATCAGGCCAATTCTTCAGCGCCGACATCAATATGTTGTTATTTCTTACTGGAGAAGAGATCTTCAGTTAGTGCGATCAGTTATTTGCAATACTCAACTTATCGCAATATGTTAATTGTTACGAGCATCTATATATACTTCAGTCCTCAATCCTTGCATTCAGCAAACACATACTATATCGACTTTCAAGACTATTTTGCATAGCATCTGTCCACAAACCTGGAATTTAACATACCTTTTCTCTTCACTTTCAAAAGCATTTTGCGCATTTTATACCTCAAACTGCGAGACTAGCATTATACCTACTCTCTTCATGCACAACGCGAACCTATGAATTTATGTATTAATTCATCTCGAATGAATGAATTGGTATAGTGGTATCGAATGGATTGAATAACTTACAATCACTCACTTCTTAGTAAAATGATCCATTTATTTATTAATGTCACTTTTTACAATCAATCAGATGTTAGTAAAATATTTTATTTATTTATTAGCGTTAGTATTTACAATCAATCAGTTGACAATAAAATATTCTATTTATTTATAAGCGTCAGTATTTTCACTCAATCAGTTGTTGGTAAAATATTCTTTTTGTTTATAAACGTCAGTAATACCATATATATACAATTACAGGTTCAATAATCACCTTTCATGAGCCTTATATTCGAGTTATGAAGTTTCCCCTTACAAATGTTCACACTTGATATTTTAAACAAAATTCTAAGCATTGCATGCTGATGACTTCATCTTTGATGGTCAAGCCAAGGTCAATTCAGCACAATTAAATTGCAACAAATGCAAATACTCTTTTTTTATATTAGAAGCCATTTGGCCCTTACAATCATTGAGCTCAAAAATACAAAAGTTGGTGATCAATAAATAAACATTTTCAATATAATTTTCGTTCCTAAATGATACTGGATGAAGAGAATGCATTGTTTACGATGTGCCTGGTCATTTTAGCGGCGAATACTAGAAGCAGCATTTTTTTATTTATTTATTTATACATTTACTTCTTCACCATATGTATTTGTGCATTTATCTTATTAATTTTTATCAATGTAATTTAGTAAATTACATTTGACCAATATTACAATATTATAGTTCCATTCTACTATTGACATCAAGATTCTTCCCAAATTCTTGAACCAAACCTCTCACCATTTGGTTTTCCCGCGACTCCAGTTAATGGAAGATAGAGCTTTATTCATTCATAACATGTGTTTTACCTTTTTTATACTAAAAAACAAAATAGAAGGCTGCAAAAGAAAGTACAGGGAATGTTGTAGTTACGAGCATCTATATATACTTCAGTCCTCAATCCTTGCATTCAGCAAAAACTATATCCACTTCCATGACTATTTTCATAGCATTGGTCCATAAACCTGAAATTTAACATACCTATTCTCTTCACTTTCAAAAGTATTTTGCGCATTTTATACCTCAAATTACGAGCTTAGCATACCTACTCTTTTTACAACACGTACATAGGAATTTTATATAAATTCATCTCGAATGAATGAATTGGTGTAGTGGCCTCGGACGGATTGAATAATTTACAATCGCTCATTTTTTAGCAAAATATTTCAATTACTTAATAACGTCAGTATTTACAATCAATCAGTCGTTATTAAAATATTCTTTTTTATTTATAAACGTTAGTATTACAATATATGTACAATTATACGTTCAAAAATCACCTTTCATTAGCCTTATATGCTTTTCATAAGGCTCCCTACATATGTTCACACATGATATTTTAAAGAAAGTTTGTAACAGTACATGCTGATAACATCATCGATGATGGTCAAGCCAATGTCAATTCATTACAATTGCATTGAATGCAAATACTCTTTATTTATATTAGTAGCCATTTGGCACATACAATCACTCGCTACCATAATTTTGTTCTTAAATTATGCTGGATGAATGGAATGCATTGTTTATGATGTGCCTGGGCATTGTAGCTGCCGAATACTGGTATCATCATTTTATATACTTATATATTTACTTATTTATCATACGTATTTTAACATTTATCTTATTAATCCTTACCAGTTTAATTTAGTAGCTTAAATTTTGACTAATATTAGAATTATAGTCCCATTCCCGCTTCTCCAGATATTAGAAGATAAAGCTCTATAGGCATTCATAACATGTGTTTTACCTCTTGTTATACTAAGAAACATAAAATAGAAGGCTGCAAAAGAAAGTACAGGGAATGTTGTAGTTTAAATAAATGTTGTAGTTAAAATAATTACCATAAAGCTATCGAGTTTATAGTATGACTCAACTGTCAAAAAAGAATGACATTGACTATTGGATGACTAAAGAAAGAATTCCACCCATTAATTCGAATAGAAGAAGTGAAACGAAGAAGAAAAAGGAAGTGATTTTTCAGGAGATGATGGACGAGCTTTTTTACATTGCTCGCTACGAAGCTCTAGGAGCAATTTTTATCGCATGCGCTTAGGTAAAAGTAAATAAAATGTTAAGAAAATACGTCAGGCAGAACTGGCTTCAGGCATAACAAGTTTAGAGGAAACTGCTGAGAACTGCTGAGAAGATATTAAAGTGTACACAACGGATCCTGGCACTAAAGAGCATAAGTTTTTTCGTATGGTTCATCTGATCAACTCTGATCAACAATTTGTCATTTAATTTGCATCATTTTACCAAATTTTGCTGGTTGTCGTGCTTTTTACAAGCACAGATCTCGTCTGTGTCTCCCCATCTTAATTGTTCATGACATCAACCAATTCTTGGACACGTTTTACTCTGCGTAGCTTTTTCCGACAAAATATTAGCCTCTAGCGTGATCATCGTATCGTGAATAACGCTAATCATTAACTTTCATCCCCGACAAATATTGAAGGCTCGATGTTTATCGGCAAAATATTCGCTTTTTGCCGGTCTAAAAATCTATATTTAAATGAGTGGGCGAAGGCCTCCAGAAGTTTGCTAGCTCGCAGTCGCCGGTTCGTTGGAGGAATAATTGCCACTCAGGTCAATAATCCCTTTCAATTTAACTTTAACCTGCCCATAATGCGATCCTAATTTAAGTTTAATTATCCCAAGAGGCTCAAAACATTCGCAATTTATTTATTTTTTGCCCATGCCAGAGACTAGCGCAAATAATAAAGATAAGCGGCGTCGTTTTTGAACGCACAACTGGCGGCCAGCTGGCGTCGGGGACTGACTGCCAGCTGGCGTCGGGGACTGACTGCCAGCTGGCGTCTGGGACTGACTGCCAGCTGGCGTCGGGACTGACTGCCAGCTGGCGTCTGGGACTGACTGCCAGCTGGCGTCGGGGGGCGGCCAGCTGGTGTCGGGGGGCTGTCGGCCAGCTGGAGCAGGGGGGCGGGCCCCTAATTATGCTCGTATCGGCAGTTCTCTCATCCGAACTCCGCGGCTCGGAGGCTAGAGCGATAATTTAAATTGCAAAATAATAACGTGAGATTTATTCCTGATTTCAGAATTATTATTTTAAACGCCAGATATTTTTGGTTGGAAATATCTGGCGTTTATTTTGGTCGTTCTAACTTTATTCTATAATAAATTATTCATTTATTTCAGAATTATTATTTTAAACGCCAGATATTTTTGGTTGGAAATATCTGGCGTTTATTTTGGTCGTTCTAATTAACTTTATTCTATAATAAATTATTCATTCTGAAAATTCATTCTGAATTTATACTCGAATTCAAATTGTGCATTTATCAGGTGCCTTTCGATCACGAGCTGCACTCAATGTACTCATGGAAATTAATATTTTATTTTTTTCCAAATCCACCTGTTTGAAATTAAGGAAAAATGTTCAGAATCTGCCGTTTGAAAACTATTTGCGTGACCTGTCTTAGTTTCTTGAACCTGTCACAGATAACAAAAGGGTTCTCTAGTACAAGAAAAAAATATAAGGTATCAATGCAAAGAAAAAACGCTACCGTGCGCCATCACTGACTCAGTCTTAGGATTTAATCACGTTGTCTGTTAATGATGTTGCATGCAATAAGTTTTGACGCTTTGAAATAACAGAAATAATAGCCGAAAGAAAGAAAAGTATAACTCATTACGGTACTCACTGCAGTGAGTGACAGAGAGCGCATTTTCTCGTCGACGAAAACGTGAAGTCACGGACAGACGGACAGACATACATGGCGAGCACAATAGTGCATTTATTCCATAAATGAGAAAATGCGCTAAAAAACTAAAGAAACATAACCGAGCCACACATAAACAGAGCTATTACTAAAACAAAAGAGTGGCGACAATAACAGGGGCAGCGACAACAACAGGAGCTGGTTCAACAACAGGATTGGCGATTACAACAATTGCAATTTCGACTGCACGCAATGCCGGAATTCATAGTCTGTGAGGCGCAGCACTTCGAATTTTTCGTGCACTTTATATGGAGCTATAGCTATGGTCCAATTTTTTTAACATGCGCGTAACTGTAAACAAGGAGTGCAGTCGCCGTACAGTTGAGTACGCAATTGACTGTAAACAAGGAGTGCAGTCGCCGTAGAGTTGAGTACGCAATTGACTGTAAACAAGGAGTGCAGTCACCGTAGATTTGAGTACGCAATTGACTGTAAACAAGGAGTGCAGTCGCCGTAGAGTTGAGTACGCAATTGACTGTAAACAAGGAGTGCAGTCACCGTAAAGTTGAGTACGCGAGTTACTGTAAACAAGGAGTACAGTCACCGTAGAGTTATAGCTCTTGTTTCGTCACGTCACTTCGCCACCGCCTAATATTGGAAATATTTTGATGATTCAATGAATGAAAACTTACTGATTATCATTGACACGCATACCAATCATCACAAATTATCATTGACATTGCACCAATCATTACAGATTATCATTGACATGCATACCAATTATTACAGATTATTATTGACATCGTACCAATCATTTCATCGTTTGTGATGCGCAGAGAGCGAGACCGCGGCAGCACCGCGCATGCGCGACGCCTCAACTCAAGTGGTCGTAGAGACGCACCGCCCAGTGGCCCTGCCGTGCGTGGCAGAGGGCAACCCACCTCCTGAGTACAGGTAACAGATGGCCTCTCACACATTGCTTTGTTGTCACAGCTGGTGCTAAGATGGCCTCTTATATATTCCTGTGTTGCACCAGCTAGTGCTAAGATGGCCTCTCACAGGGTGGCCCAGTGGTTGCAGTTCAGAGTACCAAGATTAGCGCAGAGAGGCGCGGGTTCGATCCCAGCTCTGTGCGCCAGTTTCTGGTCAGAATCGGCGAGGAGGCCGGGCGGTTAAGCATAGCAGAATTTGAATCACTGAGCTGCGAGTTCGAGACCGCAACAAGCTGTGAATGTTCTGCTATGTTAAGAATCGGCGACAGACCTCCGGCCTAATAAACGCTGAAACCGCTATTATTTATTATTATTATATTCCTGTGTTGCCAAAGCTGGTGCTAATATGGCCTCTTACATATTCCTGTGGTGCCACAGTTGGTACTATTATGGCCTCTTACATATTCCTGTGGTGCCACAGTTGGTACTATTATGGCCTCTTACATATTCCTGTGGTGCCACAGCTGGTACTATTATGGCCTCTTATATATTCCTGTGGTGCCACAGCTGGTACTATTATGGCCTCTTACATATTCCTGTGGTGCCACAGCTGGTACTATTATGGCCTCTTACATNTGTGCATCTGACTGTGACTGTACCTCTGCGGGTGCAGGTGCGTTGACTGTGCATCTGACTGTGACTGTACCTCTGCGGGTGCAGGTGCGTTGACTGTGCATCTGACTGTGACTGTACCTCTGCGGGTGCAGGTGCGTTGACTGTGCATCTGACTGTGACTGTACCTCTGCGGGTGCAGGTGCGTTGACTGTGCATCTGACTGTGACTGTACCTCTGCGGGTGCAGGTGCGTTGACTGTGCATCTGACTGTGACTGTGCCTATTCAGTTGTATTGGGGGAACATTAATTTTGACTCCTCTTTATTAAAGAGATTAAACTTGAATGTAAATCGAACAGATTTCTAATGAGAAACTGCTCATAGTTTCTTAATAAACAGAATCTAAAAACAAGAAAACGGGTAGTGTTAGCCATTTTGCGATTTTTATTTTGTAATAAAATGATAGTTTACCTTTACCTTGGCAACACCGGTAGGAAGTTAACGTCACGCACAGAATTTTCTCATTGATCATTATCGTTCGGCTGATCCCCGCTGCAGGTTAGTTTAAGCTCTAATAGGTTCCTTTTTATTGTCTGAATAATTGTTATATTGTATTATTATTTCTTTACTCATCTTTAACGACGATCATTATTAGATTCAATCTTCAACAGATACACACGTTGCCAAGGGTATTATTACTTACACTATTTTTCTAACTTGATACTTCTATTCAAAACCCACCTTGTTATTAATTTGCCTTGCAGTAAAATCTCAGTTCCAGTCTCTTTCATTTACAATCCTGTTGGTTTACTGTTGGATAATGACTGGCACTTACCCCACAAACGTTTCCAATGTGAACAAAGTTTTCTCTATAACAATTGGGAAACTATTCCCAGCTGAGGAACTTTGAAATTCCTAAGTGGTTTGACATACTACAGTGTTGAAGTATTAACTTTAATTAGATTATACAAATTAAATAAAATTTTATTAGCATCATAACAAATGGTCATTGTAAATTCTAATTTGTTTCAGTTAATTCCAATTTTAGTAAAGTTAGAGTAATATTTCATGTAGAAGCTCATTAACCGGTGACCCTAACATTATAATGTAAAATCACTGGGAAACGGCCTAAAAAAATGTAGAAGCAGAGCTGTTGATGGTATATGCCACTTATATAAGTTATAACAACTTCATCCTTGCATGGAAACCGCTCCATCACCTTTAATATAAAATGTTTATGATCAGGCAACTCCAATTAAAAGGGAGTTAGCGTGTCAAAGGCTAATGATACGATCACAAAGGAAAGATACTTGAAGATTTTATATTGATGTCTTCGTTAACACTAATGATCTAAAAAAAGTTACGTTGTTAGAAACAGAAACAACTTTCCCAAGAATATCTTCCCCCATCACAAGTTCATTACCTCATCAGGTAATGAAAATGTTCGCCTAGAAAAAAAATGTACAGCAAGACACTGCATTGTTTCTTGTGCTGGAACATGGCGGAAGTTTTTGCTGGTCAAATGACGATAAAGTATTGTGGATACTTTATAAAGTATATAAAGTATTATGGATACTTTATAAAGTATTATGGATACTTTCATAGCAAAAAATTCAACCTTCTTAATGTCTTTACAGTACATGCTTTCATTACAAAACATCATTGATTTCCAGGACCTATGTGGTTATCCACAGACGAACTGTACATCTGACTGGAACTTCACATAAATCTGTCGAAATATGCGAACTGTTCAAATGACTGTGACTTAATCTCAATGGGTGCAGGTGCCTTAACTGTAAGTCTGACTGTTGCTTCACCATAACGAGTGTAGGTCTGCTGTGCAACTTCTGACTGTGACTGTGTCAAAGTTTCAGTAGATTTTTGAATGCATGCAAAATGTCCATTCGAATAAAAAAATCTAATTACTATTATGATTTCTTATTATTATAATATTATTTCTTAACGATAAGAAATTATTCTTTATTACGTAGGATAATAGAGTAAAATCTGCGTATTCATGGTAGAATTAATCAAACAACGCCTGCTGAACTCTTTGTACCACAAAAACTTCGAGACTTGAAGAGTTTATTCTTCTTAGTTCCTTTCTTCAATCGGAAAAATATTTGAGGGAATATTAACCCTTAGCGCCTAGCAGTAGATTATTCACGTCATTGATAATTGCATTATCAATGCATTACATTGAAATTGATTAATCACGTCATTGATATTGACGCTGTCTCTTATACACATCTAGATGTGTATAAGAGACAGGCTGTCGGTCGCCAATATGGCGAGGCACCAGAGGGCGTGCCTGGTGTGGGACCCTGGGGGGGGCAAGTCCCTGACGGGGATCGACGGCCCGGAAATGGAAAATGGAAATGGCCGCCATTACCGTGACGAGGATGACGTGGCACGTCACGAGCACGCCGCCATTACCGTGACGAGGATGACGTGGTACGTCACGAGCACGTCACCATTACCGTGACGAGGATGACGTGGTACGTCACGAGCACGTCACCATTACCGTGACGAGGATGACGTAATGAACAAATTAAAAGTCATTGTTATAAATATATATAATTCTATTGAAGAAATATTTATACACAAATAATTTATGATAGAAGATCTTAGCTTAATCCCCATACACCTTTTCAATTTTGCTAGCGTGTATCGCTGTTACATCTCTAGCAGCGGCGAGGCGAAGTATGGTCAAGTTTACAGGAAGGCTTCCGGTGCTGGCGCATCAATTATACGCTCAATGAGCAGAGCTCCGCGCGTCCCATAAACTCTACGGGAAATATACTCAAGTTTCCCCGACCCTCGGAGCTGCCAGCAGCGCTCGAATTGCTTTTGAATATCACGGAACTTTAACAAGAATATTGCTTGACTCTTGAATGAATAAGAAGCAAACAAGTCTAGAATATCTATCATTTTCATTGACTATCGATGAACTTTTTTTGCATTTCGGTAACAATCTACTTAATTTATAACAGTTATATTTAGTTTTTTTTAGTCAACTTCCTTTGGCACGCTGCCTAATATTGACTGAACATTTAACTGCTATCTGAAGTGTAAACTATTGATCGAACATTAAACTTTTTTCTGACCACTGAATTATTGACTGAACTGTAAATTATTGACTGAACTGTGAACCCTTGATTAAACATTAAACTGTTAACAGTGCAGCAAATTTTTATAATTGCAGAAAGATGTTACACATGCAGCAAGCTGTTATTTTCCAATAAACGGGAAGTTGTGCAGTATTCAGTTGGCGGTGAAGTCAACTTTTAACTGTACAGTAAGTTGAATGTAAAGTCAATTTTTGACTGCTCAGCAGTTCTGCTTTTCTCCCAAACACGCTGTCATTTCTAGTACCGCAGTTCTTTATATTTATTGTAAATTGTTCATCATGCAAGCATCCGAACACAAACATTGAAGGATGCAAAAGTTCTTTTCAAAATATTCTTTGAAAAGGGGTGAAGTGAAGCAGCAGGGGCGATATTAGTTCCATATCGAATGTTAACGTTAAAACTATCTCAGGTGTCACCATAAATAAGGCACAGAGCAAGCATTAATGAAGCTATATCCTGAAAATTACTGAAAACTAAATATATACGTTTTTTGTTTATATAGGGTCATAACCTTGAACTTCTCTCCAGCTGCTGCTCTAGCTTCGTTTTTCACAACTTTTCTTAGCGGTTAATTAAGAGGCGGCAAGAAATTTCATCAGTTTATACCGAGCATTTACGTTTCCGCAGACTTTGCTAATTTTTTCCCTTAAGTTTACCTGTATTGACTTTCTCCGATCTATGTTAGTTCAAATTCATTTCTTTGCTGGGCGACTTTACATCATTTATTCGTATTCCTTTCTTCGGGCACTTGATGAATTATCATATCATCAGAGAAATAAGTGAGACTTTTTTCCAAGGAGGGATGCTTTTTTGCTCGTGTGTTGCTCATCATGACCCTGTTTGTCCCTGTAAAAAGGCCTATCAGTGCGTAAAGTACGTCACTTTTTGGACAATATGAACCATTCATTTTACCTAGAGAATTTTTTTAATTCAGTCCTTCCCCGTCCATGGTCAGGTATCACTGAGGATAGATAATCTGCAGCAAGTTTTGTGCATTCATTGAGCGGGATAAGCTCTTATTTTGCTCAATTTATTTTTTTGTTGGCTTAGATATTATTTGGTTCTTTCCTTTCAAAATAAAATTTTCCATCTGGACTCGGACTGTTGCGCTGTTGTAATTCTTTATGTAAGTTGAACTTTACTGGAGTCTTCTTTGCTGTGGCTTAATTCTTCGGTTTTACAAAAAAGAAAAAAAAAACTTCGGCAATGGGTCACTTGCAATAAAGTTGAACTCAAGTGTTCTCTCATTATAACCTGAAGTAGAGCCAAGACTGGCACATAGACATTACCCAGGTTCTAGTATAAGACTCGAGCCACTTGCCACAGAATACAGGCCTGCTTTGTTCCAGAATCCAGCCAGCGAGATCCCACGCTTAAGAATTTAATATTGTGAATCAGCGTGGCTATCAGGAGCGATATGAGGTCATGACGAGCGTGACAACTGACCTCCGACCTCACCTGCAAGGCCTCATTTTTCCAACGTTGTGCGCGTTCTCGTCCTGCGTTCTTACCACGGCAGCGTCAGTATATTCGCGTTATCTCTTCGCGCGTTCTTACCTCGACAGCGTCAGTATATTCGCGTTATCTCTTCGCGCGTTCTTACATCGGCAGCGTCAGTATATTCGCGTTATCTCTTCGCGCGTTCTTACCTCGGCAGCGTCAGTATATTCGCGTTATCTCTTCGCGCGTTCTTACCTCGGCAGCGTCAGTATATTCGCGTTATCTCTTCGTGCGCTCCTACCTTGCCAGCGTCTGTATATTCGGGGCACCGCAAATGCTGTCATTGTGAAGCTTATGTGCTCACGGGTTCTCTCTTTTAGTACGTAGCAGCCTTATATAGTTCCTTCCGTCCCTGCGATGTCCAGATCAGGGGTTATCGCGGCTCATACTGAAATAAATGTTATCCTACTGATTCGAATGCTTTACTACTGAACTGTAAGCTACTTATGACAGTTGATGTTGATGTCAATTTATTAAATTGAATATCTTTTGTTCTGAATTCGACTGTAGAATTTTTACTTTAACTTCAACTGTAGACATTTCAAGCCTCAACTTTACTTTAACTTATCTTTTATGATCTTAACAGCCTGAGCTGTTAAGATCATTACCACAGTGGAGCAGTGAGTTAAGGGTTAGAAACCTGCAGCAATCTTTAAATATTGCACGATGCCAGGAATCTGCGAACGGCTAATAAGGGCCTAATGATAAGCGCCAAAACTTCTAGTGCTGAAAACTATTACTATACATTCATAAATTTACTTGTTTATTTATATGCATAGGCAAAGCATATGGGGCTTTAAATGCCGAAGATAATAATAAAAAAAACAGTGGCTTAAAGCCATCATCGTTCTGCCATCATTTTGTACAGTTAACGCCTGCTACCATAATGGGTATAACATATAACATAACATATAACATAATTATGTTTCATACTCTCATCGAACTCTCCATAACATATAACATAATTATGTTTCAAACTCTCATCGAAGACGTAACGTTTTTATGACGTTTACCCGAGTTATTTGAGTTATTAATCACTGCGTGCTTACCTAACAATTCATATCTTAGATCATGGAGTAACTTAGCGAGGATAAATCAACCTGACGTAACTTTTACGGAAGTATTTACCTCTAACCGTAATTTTGACATTTATTACGTAATTTATACCTAAATCTAGCAAATTAAAGCATTTTTGGCAGAACATGTCCTTTATGTCATCAGATCTTGCGCGATGTAAACATATTATTGGTCAGTTTCTCCCGGCGCATATTTTGCACTGTACTAAATTTATCTCCTGCCTCATCATCGCATCGCAAATATTTGTAATAATTAAATGTCCATTTGTATTAATGTTTAAAGCTTCATGTTTACTGTCAAAAAATATAACTCTTTCGCTATCATCACATCATGAATAGCGTTAATCATCAACTTTCCACCCCGACGTATGTTGAAAGTTCTATGTTTACAGTTAAAATATTCACCTCTTAGCATATCAAAATCCGCCTTTCAAATAATCAGGCGAAGGCCTCCACAAGATCGCTGGCTCGCAGTCGCAAATTCGCTAGAGGAATAATTGCCTCTCAGGTCAATAATCCCTTTCAATTTAACTTTGATCTGCTTCTAATGCGATCTTAATTTAACTTTAATTTCCCCAAGAGGCTCAAAACATCCGCTATTTACTTATTCTCGGCCTATGCCCGAGACTGGAGTATATTAAAAATATAGCGGAGGCCATTTGAATATAAAACTTAAGGCCGGCTGGCGGCAGATCTTTGAAAAGCTGCCGCTGTCTGGTGCCTTAATTATACTCGTACCGGGAGTGGCCATCAAAAAATCGCGGATATGAAATTTGTGCATAATTTTATCTAATATTTAAAAATATTACTATAAGGCAATATATAGCATGTAAGGCATTTTTTATTGTGGTAATTTAACATGTCCGGCGCTTACTTTGGTTGTGTTTTTAGCGCTTCTTTCCATATTGAATGAAAAGTACTTAAATAATTTGTTGTAAACTTATATTACGCCTGCGATCAATGTATTCATGAAAATTAACATTTTCCCTTTTACCGAAATTTCTGTTCCTAGCTTATCTCATCGTCTCATTCGGTTCGAATCATACCCGTTGAAAATTATTTGCATAACCTGTCATGTTTTTTTGAAGCCATCGCAGATAACATACGTTTTCTTCTGTACATGAAAATGTATTTAGTCGCAATCACGAGAAAAACCGCTACTGTGCACCGTAAACGACACAAATTTACGTATTAATTGTGTTAGCTGTTCTGGATGTTATGTGCATACAATAATTGTATTGCTGTCGTCGTAGTGCTACATTTACCGTCATTGCAAATAACTATGATGACAGCAAAATCTGCAAAAGCATTGAAACGGGTAAATTAACACCCAAAGCAATAACGACAGCATAAAAACAGCAAAACCACACGCACAAACCAGAGCAAAGAAAAACTAAGAACTGCGGCGAAACAGCCGGGACTTTTACAACGATGTGGGCAGGCGTAGAGTTAAATTAAACTCGCGTGACTGTAAACAGGGAGTGCAGTCACCGTAGAATTTTAGCTCTTGTCTCTCTCGCCTCGTAGCGTCACTTCGCTACCGCTCGATACTAATATTTTTTGATGATTAATTGAACTTACATTTATAGTATATATTATTATTTTGTGGATTAAGTGAACGGATATTCATGGATTAAAATTAAAATGCAGAGAAATAATTTCATGTTCTGCGCTTTGCAGCGAGCGACACCGCGACATCCCCGCGCATGCGCGACGCCCGCGTGATCGTTGAGACGCGGCGCCCAGTGGCGCTGCCGTGCGTGGCAGAGGGCAACCCACCTCCTCAGTACAGGTACTCCAGCCCACCTCCTCAGTACAGGTACACCAACCCACCTCCTCAGTACAGGTACACCAGCCCACCTCCTCAGTACAGGTACACCAGCCCACCTCCTCAGTACAGGTACACCAGCCCACCTCCTCAGT
>NW_025938252.1:0-1872 GCF_000764305.2 Hyalella azteca | reverse complement strand
AGTTGTGCAGAGACCTGCACAGCTCTGAACGTGGGGCATGTCTCTGCACAACTCTGAACGTGGGGCATGTCTCTGCACAGCTCTGAACGTAGGGCATGTCTCTGCACAGCTCTGAACGTGGGGCATGTCTCTGCACAGCTCTGAACGTAGGTCACGTCTCTGCACAGCTCTGAACGTGGGTCATTTCTCTGCACAGCTCTGAATGCAGATGTCTCTGCACAGCTCTGAAGACTGGTCATGTCTCTGTACTCTGTCCAAAGTGACGCAGAGCATCAATGCGTTAAGTGCTCCTCGTTCTAATTAATTCCGTCTGAGATTTAGTCGAGTTGGCGGCCTGCGGGCCCTTGTCGTATTGATCGCATGAAGCTGACGTCTGTTCAGTTTTAAATGTGGTGACTACGACAAATGATCCTTCTAAGTGATTTACGTTGTCAGTTCAGGTCATATTGTAGTGGCTGTGACAATTGATCCTTCCAAGTGATTTACGTGATCAGTTCAGCTCTTAATTTTGGTGACTACGACAAATGATGATTCCAATTGATTTACGCTGTCAGTTCAGGTCATATTGTGATGACTACGACAAATAATCCTCCGCCGTCGTTGCAGATCAATTTATCCTCTTTATTAAAATGTAATTTAAATATTCTGAAAATGAAAAAATCTTAGGTAATTCTGACTTAACTTTATATTTAAACTTTAAACATAAGTTACATAGCTTATGTAAAGCTGTGAAGAAGGGCCGAGCGATGTTAAGCAATTATATATAGGCAGGATGTGACTTGACCGCAAAGTTGGGGTAGAAAAGCGTGGGAGCGAGATTATTTGTAGCTATGAATGGCTGAGCGTATCAAAGGGCTGACCCTTGTGGAACTCGCAACTCTCGCAGCGTCTCGTGGTAGGCATATATGTGCGCGACGTCGGCCTTTGAATGTTATACTACTGAATGTTTACTACTGAACAGAATGTTGTACGTGACTGATGCAGGTGACTGAACTGAATGTTATACTAGTGAAATGTATGTTATAGAATAGAATAGAGATGTTGGCACTGAAGAAATAGGCACATGGCCTGTTGTCGATTCATGTAATTTTCGTGACTTGATTCCACAAGGGATACGGCCTTTTATTACTAAATGGGATCCCACATAACTGAATTTTATACAACCAAAGTGAATAATATACTACAGAATTGAATGTTATTCAACTGAGAGTTTAATACTGAACTAAATGTCATACTACTCATCTGACTGTGACTGTACCTCTGCGGGTGCAGGAGCGTTGACTGTGCATCTGACTGTGACTGTACTTATACAGTTGCGTTGGCGGAACATTTGACTTAACTTATTAAAGAGATTAAACTTGAATGTAAATCGAACAGATTTCTTATGAGAAACTGCTCATAGTTTCTTTAGAAAAAGAATCTAAAAACAAGAAAACATTTCCAATGAGAACAAAGTTTTCCCTATAACAATTGAGAAAGTATTCCCAGCTGAGGAACTTTGAAACTCCCTAAGTGGTTTGACATACTACAGTGTTGATGTATTACCTTTAATTAGATTCTACAAATTAAATTAAATTCTATTACCATCATACCGAATGGTCATTGTAAATGCTATTTTGTTTGAGTTAATACCAAATTTAGTAAAGTTAAAGTAATATATAATGTAGAAGCACAGCTGTTGATGGTATAGGCTACTTATATAAGTTATAACAACTTCATCCTTGCATGGAAACCGCTTCATCACCTTTAATATAAAATATTTATGATCAGGCAATTTCAATTAAAAGGGAGTTAGCGTGTCAGAGGCTAATGATACGACCACAAAGGAATGAAACTTGAAGATTTTATATTGATGTCTTCGTTAACACTAAT
>NW_025938251.1:0-2392 GCF_000764305.2 Hyalella azteca | reverse complement strand
GATAATTTTGATTATACTGCAGAATAATTATATTGCCGCTGCTGACATCCTGGGCTGCAATGTGAAGAAGAAATTAAAATCAAATTGTTAATAATTCATTCTATAGTTAATGAATTTCAATCACCACGAAAACAAACTTAACAAATTTTATTAACATTTGGAAATGGACTTAATCAAACATGAATTGAAATATGAAGTTTAACATATTAGATGAAAAGAAATTTATCAACCATGAAATTTTAGTTTTTTTCGAAGTAAATGGATTAAGGCGCATATTGCTCGGCATAAACCTCGAAGTTACTTTAGTAGATTCTTGAAAAGAACAAATTATTTTAAATAGTAACGAGCATTATTTATTTTTCTTACGATCATATACATGAATCATCGAAAAATTATGTGTTATACAAATTAATTTGAGGATTTGATGTGTAAAGACTGATCTTTAATTGTGGATAGATAATTTGATGCACTGAATGGATTCTTAATGGTGAAGATACACTATTTTTGCCAATAATGTTGCTCGGAGCTAATTCTTGTGGTTGGTGATTGGTTTGTTTTCTATATAATTTTTCAATACCTTCAGAATTTTTCAAGTTGAATTAAATGTATCTGCAAGTATACACATCAGCATCATAGAATTTATTATATAAATCATGATTTTTTCTGTGTTGATAGTCGCATCCGAAAGCTAGCGTAAAGTTACGTAGTAGCATGCATATTAACAAACACTTATATCATTAGTCGATTTCAATTACAAGATCACCAATAATTCAAAAGCAATGGTTAATAACAAATAATATCAGAGTATAGCTGGGAAACCGTAATCATGTTCAAAATTTTTTTTTCTGCCGTGACTTCATGACAATCTCTTATGAGACATAAAAAACGAATGGCACTAATTAATGTAGGTTATTTATTATATCTTTATTTTTAAAAATGTCCCTCTCGTGATGAAACAAACCTGAAATAATAGCCGGTATATCACCAAATATTCGACAGAAAAAGTCCGCCGGTGATGTTTCAAACAATTAAAAAAACAGCCACAATTTCAATTAAAAATGCATGTTAAAAAACTGTCACTAAATTCTTTTACATAAAAGTTATATTGTTTTTATCCTGCGACTCTTAAAACCTTCGATGTTTCCGAGTTTCTTGGTGTCCGTTCCTCATGAGTTCGCTTTCACTTCAGTACGCGTAAATTTATGCCCACGCATAAGAAACCTATACGTGAAAAAATTACTATAACGAAAACGCTTTATATTTCAACGCTAATTCTTCTTTGTCCAATATCTCGTGAAGTTGCCTTAATATTGAAAGACATGAACCAAAGTTATCAGAGGTATAGTTCAAAAATAATTATAGGAAGTTTAATTTATCTAGTTTGTTTGTAAAATAATCCTGATATGAGCAGATAAATATTTAGGATAAGTTACTAAGCATTTGTGGTACGAGTAAAGAGGCAAAGAATAATTATTGTTGTTATTGTTCTTATCAGCCTGTATGTGGTCTTGGTATTTTATCTCATTTCTTCTATAAAGGATCGAAATGTGAGTAAGGTCTAAAGAAAGAAAATGTCGACATTCGAGGTCATATCAGTTTAATGAATGAATAATTTAAACTTAATTCATCCGTAATAAATTATTGTCCCAGAAATAATTTAATAATAAATAATGAAATAATGTACAAAAATCTCATGGGAACCTAAATTAGCCTCTAACAGAAAAAGCGGCTGAGTCACAGTATTTGAAATACAATAATGTAAAATGCAAATAAAAGTCCATCATTAACCTTTAAAAAAATCCCATTCTTGACGCTATGAACGAAAAATCATTTCACTTCAAAAATATACAAATTGCGAATGTGAATGGGAAAAATAAAATATATTACAATTATTATGCAATTTTAATATTGTATTATTATACAACAGTTATATTAACTCCATATGTACAAATGTGAGTGAAAACTGTTCACAATAAATAGCCTTCATGGGGCCCACGGCCCTGTATTTGCAAACACAACTCGTGTAAAAACCTCACCACGTCCCATAAACAGCGTGGAGACTCCAGGGCCTAATGAGGTGACACGTAGCAAAGGTCATATCTGCACCCTTTTTCTGCCCTTGCTTTTTAAAGAATAGCAGTGTGATAGTGAAGAAACATTATCAATTCATACAGCGCTGTGTTTCTTTAAATTACCTCTGCGTATATGATTCAAAATGGTTCTGTTATTAAATTATTTACAGAGTATTTTTGTTGTAGATTAAAGTAATTTACCTCTGAATAATTTTTATATAGCAGTACATATAAGTTGTCAAGTTCATGTTTTGTTCTGACCGCTGACAGAATTAGGTAGGTCAGGTTATTAACGTGTAATTCTTCTGCTATCAATAAAT
>NW_025938250.1:0-4431 GCF_000764305.2 Hyalella azteca | reverse complement strand
GTGCCACCCTCTCTCGGTGCCACCCTCTCTCGGTGCCACCCCTCTCTCAGTGCCACCCCTCTCAGTGCCACCCTCTCTCAGTGCCACCCCTCTCAGTGCCACCCTCCCTCAGTGCCACCCCTCTCAGTGCCTCTTCTTCTCAGTGCCACCCCTCTCAGTGCCACCCTCTCAGTGCCACCCGCTCAGTGCCACCCTCTCAGTGCCACCCTCTCTCAGTGCCATCCTCGCTCAGTGCCACCCCCTCTCAGTGCCACCCTCTATCAGTGCCACCCCTCTCAGTGCCGCCCCTCTCTAAGTGCCACCCCTCTCTCAGTGCCACCCCTCTCTCAGTACCACCCTCCCTCAGTGCCACCCCTCTCAGTGCCTCCTCTTCTCAGTGCCACCCCCCCTTCAGTGCACACCCCCTTATAGCCACCCCTCTCAGTGCCACCCCTTCAGTGCCACCCCTTAGTGCCACCCCATTAGTGCTACCCTTTCAGTGCCACCCCCTTAGTGCCACCCCATTAGTGCTACCCCACTCAGTGCCACCCTTTCAGTGCCACCCTCTCTCAGTGCCTCCCGGGCACAGTGTAACCACCGCTTATTAATTGCCACCCCCCTCAGTGTTCCCCCTCAGTGTTCCCCCTCAAGGCCCCCCTTAAGTGGCACCCCAATTGTGAAAAGCAGCATACAAGTGCACCAAGATAACGCTGAACGCTTAGCACCAAGATAACGCTTAACGCTTAGCACCAAGATAAAGCTGAACGCTTAGCACCAAGATAACGCTGAACGCTTAGCATCAAGATAACGCTGAACGCTTAGCACAAAGATAACGCTGAACGTCTTAGCACCAAGATAACGCATGAGAACGCTGAACGCTTAGCACCAAGATAACGTTGAACGCTTAGCACCAAGATAACGCAAGATAACGCTGAACGCTTAGCACCAAGATAACGCTGCACGCTTAGCACCAAGATAACGCTGAACGCGTAGCACCAAGACAACGCTGAACGTTTAGCCCCAAAGATAACGCTGAACGCTTAGCACCAAGATAACGCTGAACGCTTAGCACCAAGATAACGCTGAACGCTCAAAGGGGAGCATCTGGGCAAAATTTTATCTCGGCTGTTTACAGACGGATCACTCTGAAACTTGGTAAACATATGTAAAACAGAAAAATAGACAGCTTTTATTCATGTCCATTTTTCGAAAAAAATGGAAGAAAACGTGAAATTCTCAGAAAACGACCAAAAAAGGGGTACTTTAGAAATCTATCTCCTCCTAGGATTTCCAAGCTACATTATTGAGACGCATATCATTCGATGCGTTTATTGCGTTAAGACCATATCTATCGATGGAACGTAGCGTTTTCCGAAATTCGGATTTTTGTGGATGGGGGAGCAATTTTTGCAAAATTTCCGAATTTTTTTCGATTTTCCCATATTTTCCCCCCCTTTTTCCAAATATTTTCAAAACTATAACGAAAATGGAAAAAAGCTATGTTATATCGATAGATATTTTAATTGCGAATCGAATGGTATATGTCTCATTGCTGTAGCTTCAAAACTGTAGGAGGAGATAGGTTTGCAGTGACAATAAGTTAATTGTTCAGTAGAGCCTGACAAAGTCCCGGGCGCCTCGAAATAAGCGTTCAAGGTGGCAAGAATGCAAGACTAGGCGATACTGGAGCTCAATCACTGTCAAGGATGGTGTGAACGACGACAATCAAACTCTCCCGTACAACTGCAGGCGGGTAACTGGAGCACATCGTATGTGGACTAGCTATTTAAGTATGCTACCGGGAATTTTCGCCTATCCTAAATGTGAAAGAACTCCACCCCTCCCCCTCAGCCTTTCGCGATCTGTCGTGAACGCATAAATCAACTTACAGAAATGATTTTGGGACCGTTGAATAGAGCAGAATGTCAGCTTTAAGACGAGATTAAAAACCGGAGAAGCCAAAATTCAAACATTTTGACCAGACGCTCCCCTTAACACCAAGATAACGCTGAACGCTTAGCACCAAGAACGCTTGCATTTCCGCATTCGCGGACAACATTACTTTTTTGCCGCTGCCGTTCTGATGTTTATTATCTATTTATTGGCGCTGAAGTTATTGTTAGTGCTATTAATGTTAGTGCCGTTAGTGCTGGCACTGAAGTTATTGTTGGTGCTATTAGTGTTAGTGCCGTTAGTGCTGGCACTGAAGTTATTGTTAGTGCTGTTAATGATAGTGCCGTTAGTGCTGGCACTGAAGTTATTGTTAGTGCTATTAATGTAAGTGCCGTTCATGCTGGCACTGAAGTTATTTTTAGTGCTGTTAATGTAAGTGTCGACCAGCGGCTGGACTATGAGACGACTTACGTGTGCAAGTAGCACTTTAGTTTCTTGTAAAATTAATGATTCCATTGGGCATACTTTATAGAAATATTAAACTAAATAATTATTATAGAAAGATCCCCCCCCCCCAAAACCCGAAAAATATGCTAACTTTGCATTTGTGAAAAGTTAGCTTCTATGAAAATTACAGCGATATGTGTTTAGTCATTTCCGAACTATTTAATGAAACGATAACAACCTTAAATGATAATTACTGGTTGTCCTCCAAAATGGGAACGCAGCCGTTCACCACCAATTTTGTGCACCAATAAGCCCTGAATCGAACGCCTTGGATCTTTAATTCCGGACATCCATCAATCAGCCGTGAACCACTCGGCTTTGTCTTCCTCCGGCCACGCATAGAACCTGCCGTGCACCACCAGGCCGCGGATCGAATCTGACTTTCGGGCATCGTTAAATTACGTAATTTTACGTTCACCGTATCTGAGGTAAGGTTTCAAGTAGCATAGATCCGTTCCAAAATCTATCGTCCTTCGACAAATGGCCGTTCGACCGAGGGCTGGTTCGACCCACGGCCTAGATACGGACGGCTTGAAGTGTTGAAGGCTACGTTCCGGAAGGCAGGAATCATGATGGTCCATTACATCCAGGGCAGTGGTGGTCTTCGGCAGGCGACTCCTTCAAAATATGTACAATTTTACGCCTACACAGTGTCTGTGATAATTTCAATGATGTGGGATTTATCGTTTCTGAATTACGTGATTAACCGCTAACTGCTGAAAATGAACTTTAATCTGCACTAAACTCAAGAAATACGGTAATTTCACGACTGCGCAGTGATGGTGGAATTTTTACCCATGTGAAAATTATTATTATTATTATTTAATTAACGTATAATTGCCCAATATGGAACTGGTTCTACACCAAACTGGATAAATAAGATTCCACAACAGCGCATGGTGAAAATTTCAGGCATATAAGTTCAGTCGGTTCTAAATATAAATTAGTTTCTTAACCCAAGACCATCTCAAATGAATTTAGATTTCCACCTAATTCGAATAAAATGTAAATGCCGCATTTTCCATGTGACTTTCATAAGAAATTGCAATATTTCGCGTCATTTTCACATTCATAGCCTTTACTGGCTAAAAATGTTAACTGATATTCTTTCATATTTTCGTTACGAATTTCTTAACCGCATGTTATGAAAAGACAGCGTTTATAAAAAAAATACTTTATCTTCTTGACATGGAACAGAGATCCACAGTTTTTACAATTGAAAATACTTTCGTCGAACCAAATTTTTTACCCACCTGCACCGCGGTAAATCCTGGAATAATTCCCCAATGTATTTTATATAACTGGATTTCCGTTCAATCGGAAATATGGCATGCAAGAAAATGTGCTCGCATGTACAAAGCCTTTGCTGTCTGGCACGCAAATCTTTAAATGCATTCGGAAGAGCAGCTTTCAGTGGAATTGTATTTATAAATGGAGATTGCCACATTTTATAGCATTCACATATATAACATTTACAAATAGCATTTGAATATAGCATTTACATGTGCACCAATACAGATATAGATACAGGCCTTGGACCATAGACACTAAACTAAGATTCAAATCTGAATCTAAGTTTATCTCAAAGCGATGCCAGAAACACAATGGATCCTATTTACTGATAGCGGAGAAGTTGTTAAAGGGCTTACAATAAAGAAAGGATGGGACGGTCCATCGCATGTGCTAGATTTTAATCACTGCAGATTTTGCTACGAAAATATTCATTTGATTTGCATGTCGTGTAAACGAAATGAATAATAAACGGGAGACTGCCGCATAAATCGCGTTCGTTTAGAGAAATTTAATTCCCGACCTCTGTTTCTGACTGATGTAGTCAGGCGTGTTTATATAACTGCATTTAGTGTCATAAGTCATGCGTGTTTACAGTACGTGCATTAAGTGTCATAAGTCAGGCGTGCTTACAGTACGTAACTGCATTTAGTGTCATGAGTCAGGGGTGTTTACAGTACGTAACTGCATTTAGTGTCATAAGTCATGCATGTTTACAGTACGTAACTGCATTTAGTGTCATAAGTCAGGTGTGTTTACAGT
>NW_025938249.1:0-46213 GCF_000764305.2 Hyalella azteca | reverse complement strand
GATGAGGGGTCCTGGGGGGCCGTGGCCCACACTATCACCACCCTCGCCCCCCCTGGCAAGAGGTGCGTAGCCCCCCGACCCCTGCGGGAGGAGATATAGAGTTCCATTTGTTATACATCGTATAGTTATACATCGTATAGTTATACAGTGTATAACTATACATCGTATAGTTATACACTGTATAGCTGTGAGATGTGCGTCTGAGTGAATGACACTGCAGTTTGTGTGTCTAGGGGAATGACGCTGCCGTTTTTGAACCTGTGGTCATATAAATCGTATAGTAAAACATCGTATAGTTGTATATCGTATAATTATACAAAGTATGGTCGTACATCGTATATAGTTATACGTCGTAAAGTCATACATCTTATAGGTATACATCGTATATAGTTATACGTCGTATAGTTATACATCGTATAGTTTTACAACGTATAGTTATACAACGTATAGTTATACAACGTATAGTTAGTTATACATCGTGTATATATAGGGAATGACACAACAGTTTGTGTGCCCAGGTTCATGTCGCTGAAGCTGCGGCCCTGCAGGCTTCGTGTAGAGGAGCTGCCGCCGCTGCTGCGGGCGCTGCACGGGGCAGGAGTGAGGACGGACGGCGGGGGCGACACGCGCGCCGTGGTTGGTGGGTGAGTGGACGGCGGCCACTGAACTGTGGGCCAATATTCCTATATCAGTGAATAATAAATATAAATATTTATAATAATAATATATTTATTAATAAATATATTTAAATTTTATTTATTATCAAATAGTATTATTTATAATAATATAATTATATTCTAATATATAGACTACAATGATAGTATTAATGTATTGTGCGACTGATGGCCGTCACAATGAAACAAAATGGCGGCCGACGATGATGGACCGCCCACTCAGATGGCGGCCAATCATTGGACACAGCGCCATCATCACGACAATCATTTTCATTTGACATCAGAATAATGATATGTCGTCATTATTGTTAATCCTATATCTTAATCCTATGTTCTTATTAGTTATATAGAATTTAATTATTTATCATGTAATCATACAGGATTATATACAATTGGTTGGAATAATTATAATATAGGATTATAATTATGCATGATTTCATTATATAAAACAATATAAGTAATATATTGTGTATAATATAATTGAGAATCTAAATATAATGTAACAAAATATAATAAATTTATATTATCGAATACTAAATAATATTATATTATATTATATATTATTTAATATGCTAAATTATGCATGCTTCTAATATTATACTATAATTATTCCAATATATTAATTATATATATTCCTGTATTAAAATATTGGATTTATATATTCATAATAATTATCTTATCTTTAACATATTAATGATAAGATGATGGCGCTCTGTCATTGGTCGCCATTTGTCGGGCAATGATAGCGCCACACAAGATGACGGCTGCTGGCATGCCACATGCCACATGCCACGCAGGATATTCACTGCCGCACTCCCACAGGACGTTTGTTGTCCTCCACATCAGCGACCAGTGGCCAGCGGAGGGACCAGCGGTGCCAAGTGACGCCGACCTGCAGGCGGCGTATCTAGGATACCTGCACCATGTGTGTGTTTTGTGTGGGATTAATGAGGCTGTGTGTGTTTTGTGTGGGATTAATGAGGCTGTGTGTGTGTTTTGTGTTGGATTAATGAGGCTCTGTGTGTGTTTTGTGTTGGATTAATGAGGCTGTGTGTGTGTTCTGTATGACGTATGGTTGTCATTCGCTTTACTGCAATTAATATATAACCTCACTCACGACCTAGCCAGTCTATCTTTAGTTCAATATCATTTTATATAATTAGTGTTTATGTGATTTTATTTGTATCGCAATTAGTTTGATATTTTGTTGAACGAATTTTAATTTATAAACATAATTCTTGTATCGTTGCAGGGCAGAGCTGAGTCGTCCACCTCGCTTGTTCCCCACGTCTTGCAGGCCTTACAACTGAATGATGGGGACGATGTGGTGAATGATGATGGTCAAGGCAAAAGTGAAGTAAATATGTTCTTAAATATCAAGACCAACTGAGAAAGAGAGAAGAGTCAAGATGCTAACAGCTGGTCTCATTCCGTGGCCAAGTCTGCACTTCAGAATGGATTTGCAAACTCCAGAGTATGTTCTTCTATGAATTAGATTGCGTTTAGCCGAATATCCGAGAGTGTTAATTTGAAACTGATTGGTGCAGTTAGGTTTACGGCGTGTGATTATAAGAGGAAATATCCCTCTTCGACGCAATTAAGGATCGTGAACTAGCTGGAAAATTCATTCGAATACGTTGTGAACTTTAATCTTAAACAACAAAAAGTTATTAATGTTGATAGCAATTTTTCGTAATATATGAGAGAGAACGAAAATTTTCAAATGCCGTTAAATAAAGTTGCGAAACTGGATGACACGGCCAGGCTTTACTGTTGTGTAGATCGGAAGTTAGGAACAAACTGTGCATTCCTTCAAACTTTGCGCCGGACAAAGAATCTATACTTAATTTGCTTTCAGTGCGAAAGTAAGATCACGTTTCTCATAACTGTTGAGGTTAAGGTTGGGGAACTTTTTAAAGTTGGGGAACTGTTTTCTTTACCACGCTACTTACAAGCGCCAGTAAAGTTGGCATAACGTAAGGGGCTTTTGAAGTAGTGAGACGGACCGATAAGGTTGATTATGTCATTAGAGTTAATGATTCCGAACGAACATATCATGTCAACAAGTTGAAGATATCCAGGGAGCGCTGAGCCAGACTCAAACTAATCTTTGCTGCGTGTTGCTTCCGTAGCGCTGAGAACATGCCTAGTGATTTTAAGGACGGGAAGGATTTGAATGCTTCTGATTTTCATTTTATTTCTTAAGGTGTTGAAGGATAACAAAAACTTTCAAGGATGCGCCCGGGAGATTTTATAAATTAAGTACGAAATTTTTATTCCTGAACCTGTAAAACTGTCAGAAGTGCCGATGCTGAGATCAAGAAAAGGATAGATTGCGGAATTGTCAAGAAATGAAACCGTCAGTGGGCATCGCCTGTGGTGATCGATCAAAATTGTGATGTTTCTTTGCGTTTGCCCGTCGATTTTTGGAAAGTCTATAATTTACTCAAAACCGATAAACTTTGAAAGGCCGAATGCTGCTGACCCAAAAAGGAGCTAAGTTCATTGAAAAACAGGCTTAACTTAAGCATATCTAAAAATGACTTGGACTGGACACTTAATTAAGTCTATTATTCTGGTATTTGTAATGTTCAGTACGAATTCAATGTTTCTTTTGGTAGAAAGTGTGTGGATTAAATTGCAATACTTATGATTATTTGATCTTGATTTACTGATTTGTATTTGCTTTTTGATGTGTTGCATCATTCATTTATTAGCGTTACGTTGTTATCCCTGTAGTTATAAGAGCGGAGTGAGCCTCTTGTTGCTCACGTCTTCCGCCAGGGCGTTTCTCGCCACCAAAATAACATGAGGGATTAATTAGACATTCTGTTTTGTGTGGGATTTACCAGACCGTATATGTGTAATATACTGCATTATTTATTCCAATAAACGCGTGATTAAATTTGCCACACGCGTTTCATTCGCCATAGTCGCCAGGGACTCGGCTAGGACCATGATATGCTAGGGACCATGAGATGCTAGGGACCATGAGATGCTAGGACCATGAGATGCTAGGGACCGTGAGATGCTAGGGACCATGAGATGCTAGGGACCATGAGATGCTAGGGACCATGAGATGCTAGTTCTCACCAGACATAGACATCACCGCGATGCAGACATAACCTCTCATCAGACATAGACATCACCGCGATGTGAAGACATGAGACATGATCACGCATCACAGAGCCTCCCTCCTCAGGGGGCCGTTATCTCAACTGATAAGATAAGACCTGCCGGGGCTCACGTAGGCTGAGCGCCCAAGTAAGAGCCAGCAGGACCATTACTTCGATTATCCTTATTCAATATATTATTTATGACTATATATAAATTATTATACTATTTGTATAGACATCCGTTAGAAGCGTTATGGCACGAGACATTTCGAGTGACATAATTGGTATATTATAAGTTTTAATTTCATCAAATGACACAAGTATATCCATAATGAACGACGCTTCAGCTCAGAGGAACGGCTACGGCAAAATGCTTGATAAGTATCGAAGTTTCTTGATGAAAATGTTATTTTGGTTATAATATATCAGTGGTTCCCAAAGTGGGCGATATCGCCCCCCTAGGGGCGGTGGAAAGATTTGGGGGGGCGGTAAGGAAGAAGAGGGCGTTTGGGGGGCGATAGGGGGGCGGTAGTTCGAGTCGAAATCAGAAGTTCCAACATTTGTTTGACGATTTGTACACAACACGTGCAGCACATCATGACTCCCAGCGATGATTTTTTTTACCCAGATCTGTTTTTTTAACCTCTCCTGGGTTTACGTCTCGGACAAATTAACGGCCGGACTCGCGGCCGATCTCACGGCCAATTTCCAATTCAATGTTCAAGTAATATCTCTCAAACTAATGAACTTAACTCGATGAAACTTGGTACACGTATTCATTAGGACCTAACGGTGATGTTAAGCTCGTGAATTTTTATTTTATTTTACCTTCATTTGTTTTTGCCATAGTTATATGGCAGTACGGGCCGAAATTCACAGTACGTACCGGGTAATCAAGAAATTTTTTCCAAACTATTGAGCAGATTCGAACGAAATTTTGAATTTACAGTCCTAACTACCGAACGTTAATGTTTAGCTCAAGAAAATGTATTCGACTGTGCCTTTTTTGCCAGTTTTTTTTTCATTTCACCTTCATTCGTGATTTAAACAGCAATATGTGCTTAAATTCGCAGTAATCAAGAAATTCCTTCCAAAACTACTGAATGGATTTGAACGAAACTTAGTATTTAAATACCTAACCTCAGCAACGGTGATGTTTAGCTCGCTACAATTTTTTGGTTTTGCCTTCGTTAGCGAGTTATACGGCTACACGTATACGGATATACGTAAACGGCTCTTGGTTAAACCGGCCGTTAGAAAAGCTGGTCGTTCCTCCTATATCTGTATAACTCGCGAACGAAAGCAAAGTAGAAAAATTGTCGCGAGCTAAACATCGACGTTGAGAGGTTAGGTATTTATATACAAAGTTTCGTTGAAATCTGTTCAGTAGTTAGAAGAAATTTCTTGATCGCTGCGAATTTAAGCGACAAATTATCCGGCGATACGGGCCGAATATAAGGAAGTGTGAAATCAATAATGACCGTGAAATGAAAAAAAACTCGCAAACGAAGCCAAAAAAATCAACGCTTGGTAGTTAGGAATGTATTTTCAAAATTTCGTACAAATCTGTTCAGTAGTTTGGAAGAAATTCTTTAATCACTCCGAATTTCGGCCTTTATCGCAATATAACTCACGAATGAAGGTGAAATTTAAAATTTTTTACGAGCTAAAAATCAACGTTAGGTTCTGTGAATACGTGTTCCAAGTTTTATTGAACTGCGTTCGTTAGTTTGGGAGATATTACTTGATAATTGAATTTGGAGATTGGTCATGCGACTGGCCACGAGTCCGGCCGTGAATTTGCCCGAGACGTCCTAGGTTTCTAGTGCTGAAACAGTTAAAACAGCTTAAAAACATATTGGTTCACTAAATGGGGTCCTATTTGTGAAATACACATTTGTGTTTAACATTTATCTACCAAAATTGCAGCGTACTAAATTTCAAGAAAGAGGCGTATGTTTTTATATGTGTCTGTGCATGGGGGGCGCTAAAAGTTCATTAGGGAGCCAAAGGGGGCGCCAGCCTGAAAAAGTTTGGGAACCACTGTTCTATATATTATATATAACTAAATATAAGTTGTTATTGCATATATGATGGCTCATCGTTATGGATAAAGGAAGTTTGTTTACTTCACTAGAATATAGCAGCGCGTTCAAATGAAGTGGTTAATGGAACGATGTAATCATCACGGCAGTGGCATATACATGTGTCGTTTGATTACATCATTTCGAGAGAGGCACCATTCGAAATATTTCCGCCAAGAATATTCCAGCGTGAAATAAGGAATTGATATCACGCCAAGATTTTGAAATGTTAAGCGTGAAATGCCTTCACCAGTCCGTGTCACTATTTTTCTCTATCTAATCCATAATCTTTTGAAAGATACCGAGACCACTTAATTAGAAATGTATACTTACACTCAAAATAATCATCCGACGGTATAAGCAAATTGGTCATAGATAAATAAATATTACCATGGAAGACAGCGCTAGAAAACGTAATATTTATTGCTGTACTCATTAATTGTGAACTATACTATATTCTTTATTCTTTCACGCACAGAAGCAACACAGCACGACTCAATAGAGAGAGAAAAACATGCTATTTGGTAATAATAGCTTCCAGGTGAAAAGCCCGTATAAGCTATAAAAAAGCTTCGCAGGCGTAATAGGTGACAAGCAGGGCTCCCAGCGCTGGGTTTTTCCACCCAGATCTGGGTTTTTTGGCCGTCACCTGGGTGTCTGGGTGGATTTTTCTTTTAAATGGCAAAATCTGGGTTTTTTGTTAAGGAAGTTAATTTTAGCCAATAATATAATTGAAATATTCTCAATGCCTTAAATTTTTTTATGCAGTCAATACATAATGAATGGAGCAACGATCTAACCGTCAGGCTGTAAATTTTTCCTAGCTGAGAGATGGTACTGGTATTGTACGCGTTCATTACCAGTATTGAACGCGTTCATTACCAGTCAAAGCAACGGTTCCCAACTTCTCGGCGCACACTTCACAGTACCGCTCTCGCTATTGACAAGTGACAAGTTATAGTTGTGTCGTGCGTTACGTTGAGCTTACTGTTGCTTTTGTACCTTTGAACATTGATCGTTTTAAACATTGAGTTTCAATCAGAAAATTTCAGACTTCATGCGTTATATTCTATGGTGTATTCTGAATAAAATGACATTATGAATTAATTCATCAGAGAAGAGGCAATTCAATCCACAAGTGCTTCATATATTGATCCAAGTGATAAATCATTACATGAGCATGTTAACTATTTATATTTGGGTGGACGTTGCATGAGAGAGTTATACTTTCTTCCAATCGGGGAAAATCACGTTAGATTTAAAACGGATTGTTTGAAATTCTTAGTTAAGTTCAATGAGTTGTGCTTACAAATAAAAAAAAGATTCCCGTTAGAAGAAGATGGCATTGTTGCAAATTTACATATATTAGATCCCGCTGCCTCAAGAGATATAACTAATTCTCCCAGTTCCATAGTGAACGTAGCACAGAATTTTCCCCATCTTGTTCCTGAGGATGTTCTTGACAAACTCGACGATGAATGGAGGCTCTTTCGACAGTTTAGCGATGTATCTTTAAACTACACTTCAGTCCTTGGCTTCTGGCATTCACTGCGTAACATTAAAGACGGGATGAATCAACCAAAGTATGTAACTCTGTCAAGTTTTATGATAAATCTAACTATATTGCCTCACTCATCCGCTTGTGCTGAAAGGATTTTTTCGCTCGTTAACCACGTTAAAACGAAGCAAACAAACTCGCTTAAAACTGAGACAGTGGCAGAAAGATTATTAGCACGGCAGTTTCTTGCGAGGAAGCAACAGAATTGCTACACATGGAAGCCGAAACCAGAGTTGGTGAAAGTCGTTGTAGATGGAACCTGCGTCCATATGATATGAACAGCGTCCTAAACAAAAAAATAACAGAGAGAACATAAATTTAGCAGCAGGCGAATACTTATAATTCCATCAAAAGTAAGTAAAATTACAATGTTTTTGATGAAATTTGTCGTCTGGGTTTTTTTCCCACGAAATCTGCAGAATCTGGGTGTTTTTCAGCAACCATCTACACTGTTAGAAAAATGACCGTTAACGGTATTACCGGCATTTCAGTGGCCGGTCGGCACGTGAAAAGAAACACCGTTTCACCGTTTTTATTCCGATTTAACACCAGAAATCCGTAAAACATCTGATAAAAACGGCGAAACAGTTTATTTTCACGGGGCGACCGGCCACTATAGGATGCCGGTGGGACCGTTTTTTCACCGTTTTTTCTAACAGTGTAAGTTTTTCTCAAATTGTTGGCTGGGAGCCCTGGTGACAAGTATGAACGTAATAGTGGCAACAAGTACAACGAAAATTAATACAAATATCACATCCTAAAGTGAAAGCAATACATAAGTAAATTATCACAAGAAAAATGTATGATAAACAAAGTTAAGTTAATATTGAGCAAGAATATGATCACGAAATTTTGTCTTTAAAATGGATTTAGAACAGTTTATTCTGAAATCATCAGGCAGTTCTTTAAAATGTTTTACACAATTAAAAACAGCACCATTTTCTCCAGAGTACTTATAAACGGACCGGTGGAAGGTTGAGACGAACGCCTCTGGTATCATGGAAATGATGAGGAACAAGAGATATTATTAACAAATAGATATTATCACTGTACAAGAAACAAAACTCAAGCCCACAACAAAAACGCCAACAATGGCAGGTTTCACAACAATAAGACAAGACAGAACGTACAAATATGGTGGCGGTCTACTAACTTACATCAAAAATAACATCACCTTTTCTACCATTCAAATCCCACCTAACATAAACCAAGCTGCTACAGAACTCCAAATTTCTCAAGTCCACTTGTCCAATAACAAGTCAATTTACATAGCCAACCTATACATCCCTCCCAGAGACACCAATCCCCCACTACACAACCAAATAGATCAGCTCATCACCGAATGCTTAATCCACATCACCAATAAACCAAACACAATCATCACAGGAGACATTAACGCCCACCACAACTCCTGGCACTCACCTTACAATGATCACAGAGGCATACTAATAGAAGACATCATACAGAATTCAAACCACATCATCCTCAACCAAAACTCACCTACTCATCTACCCACCACAAACAATCAACAACCTACCTCTCCTGACATCTCCACAGCCTCTGACACTATAGCAAACAGCATTACCTGGACTACACTGACAGAACTTTCATCTGACCACCGGCCTATACTACTTGACTATAGAACGAAAACAAACTTCCGACTACAGCACCAAACAAAAACGTACACTAACTACCACAAAGCCGACTGGGCCTCCTTCTCAACTGAAATAGAATCGGCACTAGAAAACGTTGCAGACCCAACTGACATACACCTCGCAAACAAAACCCTCACAAACATCATAATTCAAGCGGATAAACATAACATTCCCCAAGGCAAAATAAAAACAAATCAACCACCTCTTCCAGACGACATAAGAGCTCTCATAACTCGAAGAAATCAAATCAGAACTGCAAATCACACAGACCCGCAGCTACAGCAATTAAACAGAGAAATTGATAGAGCCATACAAGACCATAAAACAAACATCTGGAGAGAACACTTGGAGCAACACTGGGACAACAAACACAATAGTCATATACTCTGGAAAACAATACATCAACTATCAAACAAAACCATTCCCACTCAACCAAACAAATCCATTAGTTTCCAAAAAAAACAGCACACACTTCCAAAAACAAAGCAAAATCTTTCAATAACCAATTCATAAACATAACAAAACACCAAACCTGCCCTTACTACAGAAAAATAGACAGAAAAATCAAAAACTTACGAAAAGATCAGATGACCATCACAACAGATATGACCACTTATGCAATTAAAAATAGTAAGACAAACAAATCCACGGGCCCTGATAATATTAACATTCAACACCTAAAACACCTTGGACCCAACGCAATATCATACCTTACCAAAATAAACAACATAGCAATAAACAAAAACATCATCCCACACCCATGGAAACTGGCCAAGATCATACCCATACCCAAACCCAACAAAGACACATCCATAGGCTCTTCCTACAGACCAATATCACTCCTCAGTCCAATCTCCAAAACATTAGAAAAAATCATACTCAAAATCATTCAACCTCTCATTCCACAAATAGCTCACCAACACGGTTTCAAGGAAAATCACTCCACAGTTACAGCCCTACACTCACTTACCCAACATATTACCTGCGGATTCAATCAGAAACAACCACCTTCACGAACCATTACAATAGCACTAGACATGTCCAAAGCTTTTGACACAGTAAACCTACACAAGTTAATAGACAAACTCTCAAATATTCAAATCCCACCAACATTAACGAAATACATATCCAATTACATAAAAGGAAGAAAAGGCTACACACTTTTCAATAATACCACTTCCAAACAGCAGAATTTCAAAACAGGCGTCCCACAAGGGGGCGTCCTTTCACCCACTCTATTCAACATATACACATCAGACCTCCCCACTCCGCCCACAGATGTACACATGATCACCTATGCAGACGACATTACCATCTTCTCATCACTCCACAATTACAAAATTGCAGAGCAACGCATACAACCATTCCTTCAACAGATACACGACTGGACTAGCAGAAACAACCTCCAACTAAATGCATTCAAAAGCACAGCCACACTTTTCACACCTGACCCCGCTGAATACAGAAAAATACTAAACCTTACCATAGACAATACCACAGTTCCCACCATCACACACCCAAAAATACTAGGAATCACATTCGACCCAAAACTAAACTTCAATACCCACATCCATAACACACATGACAAAGCAACCAAAACAATAAAAATTCTAAAATCTCTCATATCAACAAACTGGGGAAAACAAAAAGAAGTCCTACTCACCACCTACAAAACTATAACACAACCTATCATAGAATACGGCAGCACCATCTGGTCCCCCAGCTTAGCACAAACTCACACAAACAAACTACAAACAATCCAAAACACAGCACTCCGCATTGCAACAGGATGTGCAGCTGATACTAACCAAAGCCACCTACACACAGAAACAAAAGCGCTTCCAATAGACCAGCACCTCAGACTCCATGCATCCCAACTCAGACTAAAAGCTCAAGCACCAACCCACCCACTTCACACTCATACTCAACCCTACAACCCACCCAGACTTATGAAACAAACAGTTTTCACAAACAGAAACTACACCACCAACATACTCATAGAACCAGATCAAGCCACAACAGAAACTACAAGTCCCCCCTACTACACCAATACCTACACAAGATAGATCCAGCCACACATCCGTCCCCTCTTTGTCCACTCTGTCTCAGACATGAACACAACTCCTGCCACCTGTTCGGCTGCTCGGAACTGGTCACGCCCTTGTCGCCCCTGGTTTTGTGGAGCTCTCCCATCGAGGCGGCGAGGCTGCTGGCGCGCTGGGGAGAGAGGCTGGGCTGGCCACAGGAATGGGTGTAGGCCCCGTCCCGCATTTGTCGCGGGACGGGGAGGGCGAACAACAACAACAACAGGAACAAGAGGGGCAAAACACTTTCAAAAAGACGCTGGTCATGAAAAAGTGCCCTATTCATAAACTGTAAAAGGTCAAATTTGTACATGTCGTCGAGTTTCAGGATTTTTGACTGTCTATATACAGTGGGGGGAAATAAATATTCGTACACTTGAAAAATCGTATTTTAATGTATGTAAGTACACAAACTTAACAGGAAAAGTGATTTATAGACATAACCTCTCACCAGACATAGACATCACCGCGATGCAGACAAAACCTCTCACCAGACATAGACATCACCGCTATACAGACATAATCTCTTTCCAGACATAGACATCACCGCGATGCAGACATAACCTGTCACAAGACATAGACATCACCGCGATGTGAAGACAGGATCACGCATCACAGAGCCTCCCTCCTCAGGGGGCCGTTATCTCAACTGATAAGATAAGACTTGCCGGGGCTCACGTAGGCTGAGCGCCCAAGTCTGAGCCAGCAGGACCATTACTTCGATTATACTTATTCCATATATTATGTACAACTTGTTATTCTATATATTATATATAACTTATTATTCTATTTGTAAAGACATCCGCTAGAAGTGTTATGGAACAAGTCACTTCGAGAGACATAATTGATATATTGTAAGTTCTAATTTCATCAAATGACACAAGTGTATCCATAACGAACGACGCTTCAGCTCAGAGTAACGGCTACGGCAAAATGATTGATAAGTATCGAAGTTTCCTGATGAAAATGTTATTATAGTTATTCTTTATATTACAAGACTTTATATAAGTAATTGCATAAAGGATAGCTCATCGTTATGGATAAAGGAATTAGTTTGTTTGGGCGGCCGTTCACTTGAATATAGCAGCGCGTTCAAATGAAGTGGTTAACGGAACAATGTTATCATCACGGCAGTGGCATATACTTGTGTCATTTGATTACATCATTTCGAGAGAGGACCCATTCGAAATATTTTCGCCAAGAACCCCAGCATGAAATATGGAATTGATATCGCGCCAAGTTTTTGAAATGTTAAGTGTGAAATTCCCTCACCAGTCCGTGTCACTATTTTTCTCGCTCTAGTCTATAATCTCTTGAAAGATACCGAGACCACTTGATTAGAAATGTAGACTTACACTCAAAATAATCATCCGACGGTATAAGCAAATTGGTCGTAAATAAAAAAATATTACTATTGAAGACAGCGATACAAAACTGAATATTTATTGCTGCAGTCATTAATTGTGAACTATATTCTTCATTCTTTATTCTTTCACTCACAGAAGCAACACAGCACGAATCAATGAAAGGAAAAAAATATGCTATTTGGTAGTAAAAGCTTCCAGATGCATAGCCTATTTTTGCGATAAAAAAGTTTCCCGGGCGTAAGGTGACACGTACGAATGTAATAGTGGCAACAAGTACAAAAAAAATTATTACAAATATCACATCCTAAAGTAAAAGCAGTACATAAGGAAATTATCACAAGAAAAATATTATATGATAAAATAAGTCAAGTTAATATTGAGCAAGAATATGATCAAGAAATTTTGTCTTTAAAATGGATTTAGGACAGTTTATTCTGAAGTCATCAGGCAGTTCTTTAAAATGTTTTACACAATTAAAAGCAGTACCATTTTTCTCTATTTCTAAACGGACCGGTGGAAGGTTGAGACGAACGCCCCTGGTATCATGGAAATAATGATGAACAAGAGGAGCAAAAAAACTTTCAAAAAGACGCTGATCATGAAAAAGTGCCCTATTCATGAACTGTAAAAGCCTAAATTTGTACATGTCGTCGAATTTCTGGATTTTTGACTGTCTATATAATTCATTAGGACGACTCAATGGAACATAGTTAACATATCGAACCCTAAGGATTGACCGCAATGTCCTGTTCATCAACGTGATAACCGTTTTTTTCGTGCAGAGAGGCACTCCACCCCATATTACAAGGGTGTTAGAAAATTTAGATAAAAACAATGAATAGAAGAGCGTTTTCAATGAGAAGAAAGGTAAAATACTTGATAGAGCATGTAACAGTCCATGGGCTTTGCTAAGCCCCTGCAGCAAACGGAAGTAATAGTTTACTTAAAACATTTTATTGACAAGGATTTAGCCTAGATAACGAAAATCATCAACCTATTCTAAATTGATCCAACAAAAGTGATGTTCCGAGGGGCGACAACAGGCCTAGACGTAAGAAGCATCAGTTTAGATTTATCGGTGTGTGCCACTAACTTATTTACTAACAGCCATCTTGACAAGTCTGCGGACAGATCCGAAATACTATTACACGCATCATCGTAGGTACCTTTCGAGATATAAAAAACGGCATCATCAGCGAAATGCTTGCAGTTCGCATTAAAAGAAGAGGCGATATCATTTATGAAAATATTAAAAAGAAGAGACCCCAGAACAGAGCCCTGTGGTACTCCAATCGTGATTGGTCTTGAGGGCGATTTGAACTCTCTCAATGAAACATATTGTTCTCTATTGGTTAGATATGACTTTATCAATGCATAAAAGGCCCTCTAATGTCATAACGGTAGAGTTTATTCAAGAGAATTTGATTGTTCACGCCTTTCAAGAGAATTTGATGGTTCACGCCTTTTGCAGGTCAAGAAAAAGAGCAATACAGTAATTTTTCATGGAATTCCTTCAGTAAATCTTGGACTTAGTAAACTATAGCCATTATAGTGTTGGTCTCATTCGCGGAATCCAAATTGACTATCAGATATTAAAGAAAATTTGTCAGGGAAATTCGTAAGTCTAGAGTGAAGAATTTTTCGAAAATCTTATGAAGGGAGGGCTAGGCAGATTAGATACTTAAATACGACGTTACCTGAGTTGCCAGACTTAAAGACCGTTATGACACGAGCATGCTTCAGTACATCAGGATAAATTCCAGTAGACATACACAAATTAAAATACGAGCTAAAACAGGCGCTATAATATCAGCAACCTCGCACAATACTCGTGGCTGAATTTCCTCAAAGTGGAGCCCCTTGCCTTCGCACAATCGTAACAAGCTCTTTACCTCAGATGCAGAAGTAGGAGATAGGAAACATGACGCGTCACAGAACGGAACACCATGCACAAGTCGATGTTACGAGCTGTACTCACTAATAATTGTGAACTATATTACGAGCTATACTCACTAATTGCGAACTATATTACGAGCTGTACTCACTAATTGTGAACTATATTACGAGCTGTACTCACTAATTGTGAACTATATTACGAGCTGTACTCACTAATTGTGAACTATATTACGAGCTATGCATTTAATGGAGGGCAATGAACGCAAACTTCAACCAACATTGAAACAGAACCTGAACCTTTGGACATAGAATTATACGTCGTACATATATTATAATTACCCGTATAATAGCACAATTACATAAATCAATTAACTTATTTTCTATATCATTATAATACGCCAGAAATTTGCTATGTCAGTGTGCTGAACTAAAGCGCCTCCCCCCGCGCTGTTATCTCCAGGGCCGCGATAAGATAAGGGGGGCGCTGCCCCGTGCCAGGTTAATGGAAATAATGAATATTTCGTTGGTCACAATTCACAAAACATTATTGGAAATAATGAATATTTCGTTGGTCACTACACATTAATGGAAATAATGAATATTTCGTTGGTCACAACACATTAATGGAAGTAATGAATATTTCGTTGGTCACAACACATTTGTGTCTTGAAAATGTGAGCAGATCAGCTAATATGTTTTCTGCCCCAAATTGATCTGGATTTCTGTCTGCAAATGGAATGTTTGTAATAAGTTGAGGTTGTTTGTATTACCGTGCGTGTGATCAGGCATATACCTGCTCGCTCCTCGCTGCTGGCGTCGCTTCCAGTCAGCTTTCATTAACTCTCTACTGTAGTTGAAACTTAACATATTCAACTAAGCATTAACTACTAGTTCTTATTGAGCGCCTTTAACGGATCATTGCAATTACAATTTTAACTTGAATTACTACAATTTATGTACAGTTAGCCTGTACAGTTATTCTATCTGTAGAGTAAATCTATTCAGATAATCTATCTATCGAATTACTCTATCTAAACAGTTAATATAATGACGGTATAATATATGTACAAACTAATTAACAACAGCAGCCAAACATCAGATAATGACATGCAGATCAAGCCTCGCAGGATACAAGATGGAGAGATAAAGATTGACATTACAGGAAAACATAGCAGAATTTTAATATAAAAAGATTATTATCAAGTGAGTTGTGGCATGTCACTATGATGCTGGAGAGATACTGGAGCCTACAATGGAATTAATTCATGCAAATAAAATATTATAGTAGCAGGTAAACTTGCTAAAGTACAGCAGGTAAACTGAGGCAGCGCCTGAGCTGCGCGGCGAGATAAGCAGGAGGCCGCTTATCAGGCCGGGGAAGATAACGAGTGTCAGTGCCTGCAACTACGCGCCTTCTGGTGCACGTGTGGAGTTTTGATTAAGAGCCCCGTTCAGCGACGCTCCAACTCTAAACTCGGCACACTGGGCGAAAGCAGTGTAAATTTCAGCGGCAGCGTCTGGCAGCGTAGTGACGTGGCCGAAGGTGCGCGAGAATATTGAAGTATGAGCTGCACATTAATTGTGTATGGATTTTTTTAGTTACGTCGAGGCAAACATTTTCATTGCTATGTATTTAAATTCTCTCTATTTCCCGAGTTAGCGCAAAATTTCTCATCTTCACTGCAGACAGCGGCTTATTTTTTACTAATAGATAAACCGTTCGCTGCCGACAGGAGAAATTCAGTGCACTGCGAACAGTGTCCACCGGTCTATTTTGATCATTCAGACTGTTCATGATTATTTGCAACTACGATCATTTAGTTTCTTACTCAAATATCCCTTTACACCCTGAATTTCTGGGATGAAAATCGTAAAATTCACTTTTTCTGTTTTAAGTCTCACTTCAAAGCTGACATTCTGACCTATCCAACGGTACCAAAATCGTCTCTGTACGTTGATTTATGCCTTGACGACAGTTCGTGAAAGGGTTAGGGGTGGGGGAGTTCTTTAACATTTAATATGGGCGAAAATTACTGGTTGGGCACATAAATAGACAACTTGAAGACGCTGCTCTTTAGTTACCCGGCTGCTGTCGTGTGGGATGGTGCTCATGCAGTCGTTCCCACCATCCTTGACTGAATTTCGGCTCCAGTAATGTCTAGTCTTGCATCTATGTCACCTTGAATGCCTATTTTGAGGGGCGCGGGACTTTGTCGCACCCTACTGAACATTCACACTTATTGTCACTGCAAACCTATCTCCTCCCAGAGTTTTTAAGCTACAGCAATGAGTAATAAACCGCTCGATTCGCAAATAAAAGATCTAGAGATTGGTCGAAGCTTTTTTTCATTTTCGTTATAGTTTTGAAAATATTTTGAAAAAAGGGGAGGGGAAATTCAAAAGGGGGGTGAGCCAAAAGTTGATGAGTTTTTATGGTGTTGGCTGAAATCACGATTAGGTACGAATTCTCTGCACATAATATCTGGATTATGGACGAAACAGGAACGAAGTTTTTTCTGATCAACTAAATATATTTGTTTATAGTCAAAGATACATTTTTTCATGTCAAGGATGAATTTTTTATCGCAAGGATATATTTTTCAAGTCAAGGATATATATTTTTATTTCACTGAAATATTTTTCTTCACGTCAGTGATAGATTTTTTAAGCCGAGAGTATATTTTTTCAAGTTAAGTATATGATTTTTTGAGTTGTTAACAAATGAGTGAATGTCATATTTTTTATTACATTTTCTTATTTCTACTGTAAAGTGTTGTTTTTTCATTTTCAAACGAAAAATATGCATATGTGGTAAAGGGACCAAGAGTGGGCACCTTGCCCCAAGCCCATGGGCCCATTGCCCTAGGGGTGGGGCAATGGGCCCATTTTTACACTTTTTTACGAAATAGTGTTTCATTAAAAATTGAATAAACATATAGGCGTCTAATTCACATCATACATTCCTCATTAGTTGTACCTTTAAACAAAACAAAGAACCACCTCGTATCAATTAAAACTTCATCAAAAATTTAGCTTGAAAAAAGTGGGGGGCGCGCTGCCCCATGTTGCCCTACTGTGCGCTGTAAAACTACCGTCAAAAGTTTAGCAATAAAGATATACAAAAAAATTCTATCTACAAATTATATTTTACAGTCGCATTCACGGACTTTCGCAGTCCGCGCTACGTTACCAAAGTAGAACTGCGTGTATAGACTTGAGACAACAGCGAGCATTGTGTAACTGAGGACAACGGTGGAGAGGATGAGTGGGGTAGGTGAAGGTTGAGAAGCCACGAAGCCTACGAAGTGCACACACAAACGTTCCTACGATATGTATACACGCAAACATGCGCAACTATAGGGTGGAGCGTTTTAGACTATAGGCTGATTCCTTCATTCCTTCATGAACCGAGGGATTCCTTCATAGCATGATCCAAAGCTCCAAAAATTCGGACATACATGAGCCTGTTTATTGAGTTGGTGAAAGAATTTATGCAGGATTAACCAAGAAGCACTGTTTACGCGGGTAATTTGTCGGCGGGATTTTCCTAACCACAGACTACACAGGAATTCGAGCGGGAAGGATGTCTCTTCCCCTCTCAAAGCTCACCCTCATCCCATTCCCTACCCACCCAAATTGTAAACAATCATTTTTGTTTTAAATCTAACAGCCGACAACAGTGTGAGGCTGTGAGATTTATACCACTACCACTCCGACAAAACAACATAAAAAATCAACAGTAACCATCAATAGCAGTACGGCCACGGTTATCATCAATAGCACTACGGTCACGCTCATCATCAATAGCGGTACAGTCACGGTCATAGTCAGTAGCGGTACGGTGACGGTCATAGTCAGTAGCTGTACGGTCACGGTCATTATCAGTAGCGGTACGGTCATGGTCATCATGAGTAGCGGTACGGTCATGGGCATCATCAGTAGCGGTACGGTCATGGTCATAATCAGTAGCGGTACGGTTCCGGTAATCATCAGTAGCGGTACGGTCATGGTCATAGTCAGTAGCGGTACGGTCATGGTCATCATCAGTAGCGGTTCATCATCAGAAACCGCTGTAGTACGGTTTCTGTCAACAATACGGCCGCGAAGCTTTCACGTAAGGAACGGTCTTTTAGGACAGTCTTACTACTCAACGGAAATGAGCATCGGATCAACGTTTCTGGTAAATAAGAAATTCGAGTGATTTAAACTGATGGATTTCCGACTTTGATTGTATTACCCTTTTCCTGTGCTAGAAATTTTGTTTTACTAGAGATTTAAAATTTGCATATCGACATGAACGCTCCATTGATTGCATTGTTGTTTGAATTGTGGTGTTTATGTATTCGTTTGCTTCATATTTTGAAACGCAATTAAGATTATTTCTCCGTAATCATCGTAACGCATGCCATTTATTTACGACCAGCTTAACAATATTTACATATTATTGACTATGCATGCAAACTTGTATTGTCAGTCGTGGCCTTTTAAAAGTCACACCAGCACCAGACAAGCACTTTGAAAGCTGAGTGGACTGCAAAGTGTGGGGGGGGGGAGAGGGAGGATGTTTACCGCGGACCCACAGAAGATTTATCACCAGAGGACAGACCTGCCTTTCTTGCAAAGTACGACAACGGAGGGGCAAATTCGATTAAATCTACGGATAATTCACGGACCTGTTGTTAAAAACGAATATAACTACCACCAGAAAAATGATTCAGAAATGCTTGGTATAGCGATCAATGAAGAATAACGAGTTAAATAAACTGGTATCGCGAAAATGTTAGAAAAGTCGCTCGTTTTACGATCCTCATGGTTCAAAATTTTCGTTAGCGATAACACTGGTAATACAAAGTTTACATAATTTATCTTAATGTCCACAGATTGAAAACAATTAGCCAGGATAGCATTCCAAATTTCAGATTTTTATCTTATTTATGAGCGGAGTTATCTGTCGAATTCATAGTTAAGAATCTCCATAGACGACTACCGCGGCTGAGCGCGTTGATGCAGAGTCTTAAAACGTCCATAACTCTAAAGTAAGTGTTGCATTCAGCTTAGTATTAATCTCAACTTTCATAGCTTCCATCATTCACAAAGTATCCTGTAGGAAATTTGTAAAATGAGTGTTTCATATCTATCTATGATCATTTGAACCAAATCTGTCACCAACTCTCGAGTTTTAGCAATTTGAATTAAATTTTGTATAAGAAGCTAAATAATATCTTCACCGGAACACAAAATCTTATAAACAATATCAAACTACTCTGATTGGCCAATTAGATAACGATAGGAGATTAGTGGAACGTCTTAAGTGAAAAGCGATATTTTAGTACCTTGGAAAGTTATTTTTGTTCATTTTTGAACATGTGCCAATAATTTTTATATTTTTTGAATAAATTCTAAGCACTGCATACTCTTCAATATCCTTTTTATATACTGTTTCTAGTATCATTAGCAATATACTGATCAAATATTAGGTAAAATCTTGCACCTTAACTTGATATATAAAGAAAACTGTAATGTATCCAATACTTTTGCGTGCAACTGAGGAACTATCCAATACTTTTGCGTGCCACATAAATTCCTGAGGAAGGAATTTATGAGGAACAGGATGTGAAAGAACGGCATTGAATGAATCCTACAAGAAAGATTCTTTTTATGACTTTGGTCCAGACTCGTCCCAGGCATCCTCCTCAGTACCACCTCCCGCGTCTGTTGGTGCACGAGCTAAAGATTACAATTCTGGTACTGAAAGAGTCTAGGAGTTAAGAATGGAATAATTGCAGTGTCATGCGGCAAGGGTATATTAAAAGTACAAATCTAATATGTGTTTGTCGCAGTAAGTGTGTTTGAAGCCTAGCATCGTATACATACAGCGGCTGTTGGGTCGCACTCCCGGGAGTGTAGCTGTTGGCGGTAAATTAATATTAATGCATGTGTAATTAATCAAATTGTCGAATTGATACACGAGCGAGTGGATTTGACGAGCGTTGGGGCTGCGATGGCTACGCCGGCATGCGCCATTATCTGCTGCCCTGATAACCGTTATCTGCGACGCCTTCAGCTGCGCGACTTGATCACAAATTTCACGAGTGTCGGTTCAGTCGTTTATGAATTCCATTTGATTCCGATAACGGTGGAAATTCAACTACAAATTAAAGTAACCGTAATTGCAATATTTAAAATAACCTTTACATAAGCCCCACGTTAACGCGTGCAAAAATCATTCAGTCTTGAAGCGATCTGCTTGACACAGCTTCTGCACTTTGTTTCTGCACTTTGCACAGCTTCTGCACTTTGCACAGCTTCTGCACTTTGCACAGCTTCTGCACCTTGCACAGCTTCTACACTTTGCTCAGCTTCTGCACTTTTGCATTGAATAACGATGGGGTGGCCTTATTTACAGTTAAGTTCTTGGTAAGCAACCTAATGATATAATAAAATAATTGTGGCCTTAACATTGGCAGCAATAGTCAGTGCTGTTCTCAGTGTCGTTTAGAAAAATACCAAAAAACTTTATAAATCCGCAAAAGCGTAAATATTGCTAAATTTGCACCGATATTGACATATCCTTCCATTATAAAATATGCATTGAAAATTGAACAAACAACTTGCTATCGTCGTACATTTTTTGCAGATATTCCATGCGTGCATCTAAGCGCCGAGACAAATATTTTCAGTCACTTTAAAAAATTGTTTCATGCAAATTCCTTACATTTTCTAGGCCTTATGTAAAAATCTGGACATATATGATTCAAGTTTAATATTCCAAGATTTATTCGTATTATTTGTACAATTCCTATACACTTTCATATATTCACTACTTTTATCAGTATTCCTTTTAAGGGGAGCGTCTACCCTAAAATTGAAAATTTTTACTTTTTCGGTTTTTATACTAATTTTAAAGCTGACATTCTGCCCTATCCAACGGTACCACTGCCATTTCTCTACGTTGATTTATGATTTCACGACATTTCATGAAAGGGGGGAGTTATTTCAGTAATTAGATACGAGATAATTCGCTGTCCACCACTACAAATATAGTGTTTTTGTGAGGTCTGACTCAGTGTGCCTCCGGGCTTTGTAGGGAGAGATGCGCATGTAGTTGCTCCCATCGTCCTTGAGTGGAATCAAGCTCCAGAAACGTTTAGTTTGGAATCTATGCTACATTGAGCGCATATTGTGATTCGCGAGGGACTTTGTCGAACTCTCCTCAACATTCACACTTATTGTCACGGAGAACCTATCTCCTCCTAGAGTTTTGAAGCTACAACAATGAAATATAAACCATTCAATTTGCAAATAAACTATCTACAAAATGTTCGTGCCGGTTTTTCTAGTTTCATTATAGTTTGAATTTCATTCTGCAAAAAGAGGGGGGTGGCGGGGGGAAAGTCGAAAAATTTCCGAACATTTTGGAAAAATGCCCCCCACTTCCACAAAAATTGGAATTTCAAAAAAAGGGGATGGACATTTTGTAGATGAAGACCTCACGCATCGAATGATATGTGTCTCGATGTTGTAGCTTAGAAATCCTAGGACTAGACCCATTTCTACAGTACCCCCTTTTATAGCCGTTTTCTAAGAATTTCACGTTTTCTTTCATTTTTTTCGAAAAATTTACACGAACAAAATGCGAGTTTTTTTCCATTTTACATATGTGTACCAAGTTTCAGAGTGATCCGACTGTAAATAGCCGAGATAATTTTTAGGGTAGACGCTCCACTTAAATTCTTCAACATTTTTCACATATTTTGCCCCCACATAAAATTTGCAACATTTATACTTTTCCAAATTTCTGTTCACTCTATTCTGCAGATGAAAAGCTAAATTTGACATAACATTTATTTTCAATGTAATACGAATTGATTTAATTTATATACAGGTAAATTTGAATTTCAAAAGTGGGTTAATGTACAAGCAAACTTCATAAGGAGTTTGAATTGATAATTCCTGAAAACATCTGCGTTTTCTTGGACAGTTACTGAATATGCCTGTCCTTATTAAAATACTTATCATGGAAATATAACGAAGTCATTGATTCGTACACACAACGTTAGGACACAACGTTAGGCAGATTTAAAAAATTCCAGCTTTAACAACGCCGTAATGATTTGATTCTTATATAGGAGCGAATTAATTAGATTAATGTATATAAATAAATCGATATTTTTGTATGAATACGCTGAGGATCATCCTACATCAAGCCATGTTATATTTATCCACCGACGCCTTCGCTCAAGAGTTACAAATCAATCCAGAGTGCAAGGTTTTCATCAATGCAAAAATTTTCATGTTTCTTGTTGTAGAAATTGCGCTTAAATTAATTACCAACACAAATTGCGTTGAATACACGAATTTTCGGTTGGGCAAAAATAACATGCGGCCTGGTTTGTTAAGAGCACAAATATGGGAAGTTCAACTGAAGTCTTTCATGAGGTTGCATCCAAATCTCGCACGTGAGTCATAACTATTGAGGGATTTTATTGGCTTGCATTTTTAGAGTTTGTAGAGTCTAATTTAAGTTACATTTTTTGGTAGTCCAATACTTATTTGTGAGCTCCAAATTCTCGAGTGCAACGCGTTTTCGTAGCTAGTTTACCGCCCGTAGCTCTTCTTTCGAGACAAAATGGATTTTCACGATGGCAAAATTTAACATTGAAAGTGACCATAATTAATTCGACGGCCAATCTTTGGGGAACTTGAAGATTTGAGTGAAATAATGGAAATAATTAGTGTAAATCAGTTTTGTATCCTTGGCGACTGACTAATTATTATATTAAGATCTTTGGAGTCAGATCATACAGAGCAGAAGAGTTTTAACTTGTTGTGAACATCGAAATTGTGAACTGAGGGCGGGTAGGTCTGCATAGCAATTCAAGATCAAACATTTGGTGACCCCAGAGTGACATCGAGAGGAGTTACTTTCAATGATGGATGGCACCAGACTAGAAAGAGGGTTTGTGCTAACTCAATTTACATCAAAGCCATTCAAAAATTGTTAACGGCAGAGACTGCTAATAATGAAGATGTTGCTGTCAATTTTGCAGTGATGAAGAACAACCTAGGAAATATTATTGGACCTAAAGCAACAGCTACAGAACATAAGGTTTACTAAGGAAACTCAAGGCAACATCATTAAGGGAGAATTTCAGGTGTGTGGCGACTACGACAAAAAAATCTTCAATACAGAGATGAAGGTGGAGGCAGCCTTGCAGTTCTAAAATGTGTTCTTTTCACAGCAAACACGACCGTCAGAATGCATAAGACTGCCGAGATCTTCTGCAGTAACTACTCCCCATTAGACCGCCGAGACCAAGCATGAGGAACACAATGAACACAAACACGAGACCAAGCATAACTCGCACTATCATTTCTTGTCAATGTCGTAATTAATATTATAAAACCTCGAAACTCGTTAATCTTAAATCTTTGTAACTACATGCAACTTAATTACCTTGAACTTGATTGTTTATTTCGTATTTCATCATATCACTATTTAATAATTATAAAACATTTGGCCATTAAATCTTGTCAATTCTCGAGCACGAATAATACTCGCGTAATTTATGAATAACTAAAATTCAGTAAACGACGAAATTATTTCTACTTTTTAAATTGTACCATCAAATATTGTGAATCCGATTCGTTTTAGACCGCGCCAGCGGGTAAAAATTAGCCAATCGCGTGTAAGCGTCATTTTATGCACGTCGTCGTGGGGTAAATATCTGCTGAGGGGTAAGATGCTAAGTTCATCACTAGAATTCAATTCTTTTACTTCAATAAAACATTTCAGTGTAACTGTCATAACTGAGTTACTAATTGTGTTTTCTGTATTCTTTTGATCTTGTTATTCCATTGTGTTCATGTCATGTATATTTTAACGACCAACAACTCTTGTAGGTGTTGGTCGGCGTCTTCGTTCTTCAACTTTAATAAACTATCTGAGCTTCACAGTCTTTATTCCAACCTATAATACGTGCCAATTAATTAATTAGGAAGAGGGAAGGCTGCTGTGAAATCTGAACAAGTAGTAGAGAAAACCAACCCTCTTCTTCAGGCGTTACAATTTGGTAGTCGTCAGTTAAGCTGCTGATCCCGACTGACGTACTGGTGCGTGACTTGTCATTTGAATATCTAAGGTTAGCTCGTCACATTGTGTTTCCCATTCAACAGTCATTTTCGTAGATATTTCGGATGAAAAATAATTTATTCCTATCACGAATTGTAACTCCCTTTGTCTAACAGTTTCTATGAAGTCCCTGCTATCACAGAAGGCGGTGACAACCTGTCTACAACACTCAGCTGTCTGCTGGGGGCTGTGTTTTGGGGTGGGCGGGTCTCGCAAAGTGTGCCCAGTTTCACGGCGTCGTTTCACCCACTTTAAGACAACGCGAAACTCACAGAAAACGATGAGTTTGAGGGCACCCAACGACAGATGAAAGCAAGGAACACAAACGACGTGTCAATTTGTCCTGCCACATTAAATCTTCCTTCCACTTTGCGTAAGCTGAGCGATACAAATTTGCCCAACTTTAACGTTCTAAATATTTCCGGGATCTGACGCAAGACTTGGCACTTCCTCGTAATATTATTCAGCTCCCAAGTCCTCAATTAGTCGCATGCCTTGAGGGGAGCGTCTGGATGATAAAACTTTTTTATTTAGCGACGGATCATAATATTGCGGATTTGTACGTTTAAATTTTTCGAAAAAAAAATAAAAGAAAACATTAAATTAAAAAACGGCAAAAAAGGGTAGGCACTGTAACAATCTCCTCAAAGGGGGCATCTCCTCATTCAATTAACGTGCTATAACATCGAGAGACATATTATTTGATTCGTCATGATCCTATCTAGCGATTGACCGACCATTTTCCCCAAATTCTCACTTTTTGGGTGGCGGGGGATTGGGGGATTTTTTGATTTTTTTATCAATTTCCTCCCCTTCCCCCGGTTTTTAAATATATAATCCAAACTATAACGAAATAAAAAAAATGACCGGTTGATCGCTAGATATTTTTTTTACAAATCGAATGGTATATCTCTCAATGATGCAGGAGGAGATAGATTTTCAATCATAGCAAGAGATATATTTTTAAGATGGGGTAATTTGTAAATTTTAATTGTTCAAGGGAGCCAAATAAGTAAAATTCATCGAAAAAAGAAGGAAATGCTGAAAAGTTGCTTGATACTGCAGCCCCAGCTTCCCCATTGCCAATTACTCGTATTGAGGATACCAGCGCGCGTCTTTAGACTTATTCTTGTCCAGTTTAATGCGAATAATCAATAAATGTGATATTTCTGATATATATTTCTATAAAATGATCATTTTATAAAAGTTCAAAACAGCACTACGCAAAAAAATATTACGTGTACATCCAGGGTTTTTGCTCCATTGAACGCGTCCGGTTTGCAGCCTTCAAACGGGTACAAACACTTTGCAATTATGCGAATAACGAACTATATATACAGATTTAATTAAATATATCTTTATAAAAAAGTTATTAAATGTTAATTTTATAACAGTGCAAAGAGGCCTCACGAAAGAACCGTGAAAGCTACGTCATCGCGATTTGTTGCACCCGCTTTGTAATAATTCTTCCTACTATATGAGATGAAAACACATCAAACGTAATTCCTTCGTTTTTTTATCAAGACGATTTTTTATTAATATTAATTAAACATAAACCAGTTTATTTGAAGGTCCACTAAAGAAGAAATGAGATATTCTCGGATTGAATAAAATTTTTGCTTATCAAAATATGAAATTGGATGACATAAAAGTAAATTTATGCCTGGCATTGATTATTCTCTTTAGAATAAGAACTTATTTCATGCATATATATACAGTACATGATGTACATGTATAGTATATACGGAACTTACGTAGAGTCCACGGAGTTCAGTACCAGTATTCCAGTATATCTGCACATTGTTTAGATTTATTGTATTTTATAGATTACATACTTCCTGTCATACACGCCCTGCCATCCACGTCCTGCCATACACGCCCTGCCATACACCTGTCTCTTATACACATCTAGATGTGTATAAGAGACAGATACACACCCTGCCATACACGCCCGGCCATACACGCCCTGCCATACACGCCCTGCCATACACACCCTGCCATACACACCCTGCCATACACACCCTGCCATATTTACTGGCATTATTTATCATTAATTATATGCTCATTAATTAGCATATGTGAACAATTGCTAAACAAAATCATGAACTAACCCCCCGAACCACATATCCAAATCAAAATTGACCGAATGTACGAACATTAATGTGACTGCGCCGCATAACATTCATTTGACTTAACCTTTCACCAGAGTTGGAGCGCTGCCCCCTTATCAGCTTATCGCCGAGATAACAGCGCGCGCAGCATAGCGTGGGGGGGGGGGCACTTTAGAACACAGCTATTGCAGACTGCAGTTATACAGGGTTCGCCATATTTATGGCAACGGATGTTTGCTATATAAAAATAAATTGGTTTCTAGGAGGCTTTTTTTATAATGATGCTTAATATCATTTATTTATTCATCTATTTTAGATTACAGAAGTTTAAGGTGTCTAAATTTACAATTACTTATGGCATTGGATTGAAATGCAATTTTAACCCTTCATGAAAAGGGCGAGAGTAATTCAGTCATTGCAAAAAAGCTCCAAATTCGTCGAGAAACTGTGTGGAAGGTGGTAAATATTTCAAGGAAACTGGTGAAACATGCAATCGACCTGGTCAAGGAAGGAAACGAAGTGTCCGAACAAAACAATTGGTCAAGAACACGAGGGAGAAGTTGAGGAGAAACCCGCGTCGCTCAGCTGCAGAACCAGGAGTCATTCACAGACATCAATGCGTAGAGTCCTCGAAGATGACCTCAAAACCTTCCCTTACAAGATGCAAACAAGGCATGAACTAACAGACCGTCATGAACGAATGAGGATCGAAAGATGCCAGCTCATTCTGGATCTCACTGAGGATGGCACGCTGCCCAACTTGGTGTTCAGTGACGAGAAAAAATTTGACATTGAAGAAACCATTAATCGTCAAAATGACAGAGTTTGTAGTCTGGATAGATCTATGGAACCCAGAACAGCAACACGACGTCAAAATCCCATGTCCGTGATGGTTTGGGCTGCGGTAACCGCCACTGGTAGGTCCCCACTCGTTTTTGTCCCCTCAGGAGGGAAATTGAACAGTCAGCGATACATTTTGGACATTTTTGAAGCTGTGTTGTTCCCTTGGGCCCGAAAACACTTCACCATGGAGTTTACAACAAGATTCTGGCCCATCACATGGCTTAAACATGACCCAAAACTGGATTCAGGGTCACATCCCAGCTTTCATTAGCAGAAATGAATGGCCATCAAGAAGCCCTGATTTGAATACTCTCGACTTTTCTGTGTGGGCTATTTTAGAGAGCAGAACACCTCATGATTCTTTGGATAGTTTGAAGTCTAAATTGACCCGAGAATGGGACTTGATCCCTCAAGAAATGCTGCGTGTCTCCTGTGAAGCTTTCCCGCGTAGATTGGAGGCTGTCATTGAAAATAAGGGTGGTCATATTGAATAAATATGTCTGAGAACTGTTTTGGTAATTCTTGGCTACTAGCTCATCCAATGAAAAAATAATGCACCTGTTTGTTTCATTGTGAAATAACAAAAAACATGCGTTGCCATATATATGGCGGACCCTTTATTTATTATTTTATTCAGATATTAAAGATTTCCAATAATTTCATGCATGATTTCAATATGAAGTAAGTTTTTATTCTGCTTGTCGTGCCACCTGTTGATAAGTTCGTTATGTTTTCATCGCTTCAATGCCAGTTTCTCGTTTAAGGCCCAGACACAGAAGCTGTGTCTGGGCCTAAATGAAAATGCGTCAGATAGCCATGATGTGGGCTATCTGACGTGAGCTATCTGTGGCTATCTGTGGGCTATCTGTGGGCTATCTGAATATTAACTGGGCCAGTTTCTCGTTTCCATCCAGTAAGCTATCTTGTTGAATGTTGCGCTTCTTGTTGATGCGTTGAATGTTGCGCTTCTTTCAATACCAGTTTGGATCATGTCACATCGCACGAGGCTTCACTTGTTTAACACGGCGGTAAAATCCTGCCTTGCCGATGCCACTTAACTCTCCATCTTCTTGATGGAGAGTTCCATCAACTCTCTTAACTCTCCATCTACCTCCTTCAATTTCAGCAGATTCCCTCCTTCAATTACCGTACATTCCCTCCTTCAATTACCGTAAATTCCCTCCTTCAATTACCGTAGATTCCCTTTAACCTCTTAACCTTACATTTGACTTAACCTCTTAACCTTACATTTGACCTAACCTCTTAATCTTACATTTGACCTAACCTCTTAACCTTACATTTAACTTAACCTCTCTCCAGAGCTGGAGCGCCGCCCCCTTATCAGCTTATCGCCGAGATAACAGCGCGGCGTGGGGGGGGGGCGCTTCAGAACACAGCCATGCATTGCAGACTGCAGTTATATTTATTATTTTATTCACATATGAAAGAATTACAATAATTTCATGCATGCTTTTAATATGAAGTATGTTTTTATTCTGCTCGTCGTACCTGCTAAAAAGTTCGTTATGTTTTCATTGTTTCAATATCAGTTTGGATGTGACATCGCACGACGGCTTCACTTGTTTACCGCGGCGGTAAAATCCTGCCTTGCCGCCGCCACTCTCCATCTTCTTGTAAACTCAACGCATACATTTATATGTGGTGCACATCTTACCAGTACTGCGCTCTTGCGACATTTATGCGGCTAATTAGATACTGCTTGCGTTGTTAAAGCAATTAATGAAAACCGCTTCTCATTACCGAACATTCCCTCCTTCAATTACGGTACATTCCCTCCTTCAATTACCGCAGCAATATTATTATATTACCTTGTCTAAATCCCTCATCCTCAATAATTAAACAATACGCACGTTTAACCTTGAATTGCGTTTCATTTTTTCTATCGGATTTTGTAGAAAATTTTAACTGCTGATTTGCAGCGCCCACTAAATAAAGTCGGCGATCGCTCGCCTTCCAGTGATCCTTACAAGTCTTGATCCACCGAATCGACACTTCTACGAACTCGCATGCGGAGTTGAACGCAGAACCTAACTTGAACCTCAACCCGCCCAGTCAGAACGCCTTCAATGCTGAACGGATTTCATTCGAATTTGAAACATGAGTAGGTATTCCCAATGCGCTGCGATCGGAATTCTGAAAGATTTTACATCGAATTTTTTTTCGATGAAAAAAATTCAGTATTGATTCGTTCAGTATTCGTTCAGTATTGATTGATTGAATTCAGTTGCTTAAACACTGCTTTTTCCCGTATTAATCAAGAAGTAATAAATGTATAAATCAGTAAAAATTCTTATCTCAGTGCATTGGTAATAACTACTTACATTCCAAATTTCAAGCAAACTCGTTCGGTATTAAAAAAGTTATGACTGGGCAAGTTGCTTTAACCTATCGTTTTTCCGTATCAAAAAAAGAATACCGATGTAAAAATATGCAATAATTCCTATCGCAGCGCATTGATAATACCTACTTATGTTCCAAATTGAATGAAATCCGTTCGGTATTGAAAAAACTGTGACTGGGCGAGTTGAGCGTCAAGTTAGATCTAGCGTTCGGTGTTCAGGCCAGTTCGCAGGCGAGTTCGTAGAAGTGTCGATTCGGTTCGTGATCCTGTGACTCATGTCAATAATGTCAAGCTGCACTATGATAAGTACAATAGCTTTACTACGATATTTCTTCTCAATCAGTATCTAATTGCATGTACCTAATTTATAAATTTATTACGAATATATTGAAATTAATTTATTAACACTAGTATGTCATTATAAAATAAAACCAATGTGAACTGAAAATTTATTGAAACAATATACACATTTTTTACTTATATTTAATTTTAAAGTCTTACATGGAAGAAATAATATCATAATATTGTTTTTATTTGAAAGAAGATTCAATCATAATTCATCGCGACTGAAACAAGTCGTCGTTCGATGTTCGTTTGAACGTGGATAGAACGATTTTCGACGATCCTGTGCCTACCGAAGACAGGGTTGCCAGATGGGCCTTTTTCCGGCCAATATGCGACAAATTGTGCCTTTTTTAAATTGCGTTGTCGGCATAAATCTATAAAAGTTTTGAAATACATGTATTTTCTAAAAGATAGAAAATAATTTTGGCTCATTTTTATGGTTTGCGAAAAATTGAATTGCTTCATCTCATAGTACCAATTTCCCATAAATGCAGAGTGCCTTTTGGGGCCCTTTTGTGACCTGGTTGCAGTTGTAGTAAAATTCGGGGTCCCCCCGGTTTTACCCCGCGCTCTCAGTACGCGTATTGATACTTGTATCCGAACAACTTTATACTCACTACCGGGAAAATCCAGAGCGACATAAAATTTTTACTTTTTCCATCATAATAAATGTTGTAAAACCATCTCCAGCTTGATAATGAAAATTGTATTTTCGAAACGTTGCAAACTATTAAAATGTCATTCGGAAACCTGCTTTTCGATCTCCCGACGCCAGCAAGAAATTTAGTTCGACTCATAGAAAAAACGAACAAGAAGATTGTTAATAAAAAGCATGCTCTGGTCTTCAATCGAACTTGCATAAGAAAAAATTATATATATATATTTTCACTTTTATGTAATTCAATTCGGAAGTCTTGCAAGAAAGAAATAATATCATAATATTGTTTCTATTGGAAAGAAGGTTTAATCATCATTCATCGCGACTGAAACAAGTCATCGTTCGATATTCGTTTGAACGTGGAACGAACGAGTCTCGGCGATCCTGTGCCCGCGGAAGCCAGGGTTGCCAGATGGGCCATTTTACGGTCAAATACGACGATTTGTGCCATTTTGTAATAACGTTACCGGCAAAAATCCGTGAAAGTCTTGAAATAATTCTTTTTTTTTTAATGGATAGAAATGATTTTGGTTTTTTAGTGATATGCGAAAAATTGAATTTCTTCACCGCATAGTACAAATTTCCTATTAAATGCCGACAGCATTCAGGGGCCTTTTTGTGACCTGGTTTGGCCGTTTTCTCCTGCCATCATCTGTGAACCCTGGCCGCACGCGGTATAGTTCCTGTGGCCATAAACAACACACCGGGAAGGGCCTGTGCATTGCTGGCATTGTGTCCGAAATCCTGAGTTTTAAGCACTGTCAAGGTTTATCAAGATACGTTTCAACCTTAAAACGCTGGCAACACAAACATGCAAATGATGGGAGAGATTTAGTGGCAAAGATAACCTTAAATATTGATGTTGGGACTATACTCTTACCTTTGTATATCCTCATTGCAGAGGCATCACGGTACCAAGCCAGATGCAGCTCATTGGTACGATCCTCATCTGATGTCTCATCACCTAAAGGACATATCACACCTGTTGACACTGTATGATTAAGAGGGAGACGGCATTTGACCTTCCAGATCCCAATCTCAGTTGTGGCAAGAAGCTGAGACTCTGATCTCCCGGCAACACTGACGGACCCGACATAGGTATTGACTGAGACATGTCTGAATATGCCTCGTTATCTGCCGATCAGGAATTCCGGATGAATGACGGTTGCTTTTTTCCTACTTTTACCATATCCTATCCTCCTAAGCTAATTGAAAAGTGTCTACGAACTATGAAATCTGATCACAAGTTCAAGAGAGAAATTTACGCACGTCCGTCTCCTACCACAGCTCGACCAACACTGCATTGCGCTTCCTGGCGAACAATTGATCCATTGAGCTCCGCGGAGCATTTGGTGTTTCCGGAGTGTGTCAGAAGCACGAGGAAAATGCTCTTTTTACTAATATAATACGTGATACAATTCCGAATATAATATCAACGCGGTGCATCTGCTCCGTAGTGTTTGGATTAGATCTACTATTGTCAGAACGTTACCATCAGTGACGCTGATAGCTTATGTTGCGTCATCTTATGACTTTATCCGGTGGACCTATTTATATTAGGCTCCTCAAGAACACCACCACGTCAGTTGTAGTAGAAAGACCTCCCTTGCATCTACGCTCGTTCCTACACTCCGACCCTCGATAGATTCACTCCCGAGGGTGTCGTATGCCTTACCCTCATTGCTTCTGTAACACTTTGTGCCTATGTTATAACTAAACCAAACAAGTAGATTATACCACGGGACATTCTTTTACAAACCTGCAATGGCGTTGGAGTTTAAAGAACTAGGTTCTTCAGAAGATTATATTAGCATAATAAGTTATCCGTTCATCAAATAACAATATCAGTTCGTCAGCGGAAAAACTGACGAACTGACACTGTTGTTCTAATTTCAGAAGTTCAATGCATATGTCCATTAACCTATGGGAACCAAAGTCTGTTAGGTGATGAAATTGCGAAAATATGTCATTTATTTAACGTAAATCTTAACACAAGACATTATATGAACACTCCACGCTTGCTTAGTTACTAGAACTTCACTTCTTCTATACTCGTCACGCGTTAGAGGTTTAAGTAAACATATTCTTGAATGCACGTAAAATACTGAATGCAGAACGCAGAATTATCAAACAGCGAAGAGATTTTTCTAATTTTAAATACATTTCCACACTCTACAGTAATACCTAACACTCTCTTAAATTGCTTGAAACAGACGACGGCCGCTTCAGATTTTGAATGTTCAACACTTCTACAACAAATATGTATATCTGAAAAATATGATAGGGATAGCAGAGCAATCAGTTGAGAAATAATGGAAATCACTGAATGTTTCAAGTTAATAAACTCTCAAAAGCAAAACTTTGCACTCTGGAAGATAAAGGACGTTTCAGGTAAAGTCTAGAAGTATTTTCAAGTCATAAGAATCAGTGACAATACGAGGTAATGCTCTAGATCTGATAGGAGATGTCTTAGTGTTCCAAAGTTGGAGACACTGCACCTGTAGATGGTGCTGGACAGAGCGATCGTCTACACGAACTATTTGAAAATCTTTTCACGATTAAAGACTAAATTTTTGGGATTCGTTCACACTGCCTACAATTACATTTTCCATTTACATGGCCTATCCTATTATTCGACATGAGTTCTCAAGCTTGTATCAAATGTGAACTCATGATCGCACAACTGAGTCTTGGGTTTGCTTGATATTATTCTGAGGTTTAGATGAGATTCCTCGGTTCATTTTAGATCCTCGAGTAATTCTTAATAAATACATTTACTGTGGACACATGTATAGTATAGTAGTATGTATAATATAGTAGTATTTATAGTATAGTAGCATAGCATTTGCAGCTTTCATTCTGTTGCTGATTCTGAACATTGCAAAATTTGTCTAGAACTTGATGTCACTAAACTTGAAGATCATTGTTAAGAAAACGTTCCATAAATTCTCCAGACTTTCAGGCGAGTCTCTTATCTCAAGTAATCCTCGCCTCGAATTTCCTCGCTTCATTTCAACGCTTGCCTGCATTTGCTGCGCCGTCCCCACGTCCCNTGTGATGATGGGTGAGGGGAGTGAGAGTGTGATGATGGGTGAGGGGGTGAGAGCGTGATGATGGATGAGGATATTGAGAGCGACAAACTGATGATGATAAACTGACTATATATTTTTATAATGTTTATAAATGAAATTGATAAAATCCGAAATACGTAATCGAGATCATGATAATTATGTAAGATATTGTTACAGAGGTCGATAACCACGAGTTTGAAGATTTAAAAAAATTAATTGTGGCATTCAAGAGAAATACTAGTGCGAGATGTAAATTCGAGTCACTACAAATAGCTGCTAACATCAAGTCAATAATAATTACAAGATATTAGAAGGCAACCTCTCTACTGTACCCTTCAACGTTAAAATGTTTCATTTCCCCAACAATTGACTCTGAACCAATGGAAGATTCCGTTTGCTATAGTTTGCGGTGTATGAACGCGAGGGACAGTTTTCTATGAAGTATCACAGAAAATATCTACTTACCTATTGGGTGTACTCTTGTATTCCTGAACTGACTAGACGTAACGGTGGAGGAAAAAGAATGAATTGAAATGAATGCACGGTAATAGAATAAAGGAATGTACGGTAATGGAATAAAGGAATGTACGGGCGGTCATGGTATATAAGCTCCAGACGAACACCTTGGCGTGAAATCTCTTTTGTAATGTACATATGCAATAGTTTATGACTATTATGTTTATGGTTTATGCCATAACGTGACTATTAACATAAGTATCGACTATCGTCAGTACAGGAATGGTTCTTGCACTGTGAAGACCTAATAAGCGATGGTTCTCTTTGTTTATAAGTAATTGGCAATTTGTCATACTACGTATACGGCATTTTATTCTCTCGAGGCACGAATTTCACAATATTTTAGTGAATACCTGGCGTCAAGCCATGTCGTTACGTCAGTCCGAATCTTAACCGAATTAATCCGGAATTATTAATCACATGTTTTATCCGTAGGCAAAATTAGAAATAAATATCTACCAAAAAATGTATCTTTAGGTCCCAGACGCAGTCTTGTTTTCAACGCGCATGGAAGAAGCATCCAGCATATCATTGATAAATGCTAATTAGTATTCATAATTGATTTTTGTTGAATGTCTTATGCTGATACAACGTCAACAACGTCTAGCGTTGTGATGTGTAAAATAACGAAGTAAACAATAAATATAAACACTTAAATTAACAATAAATAAACAAACTAATAAACATATGTGGAACAAACTGCATGAGCATTGCGTCCATAAATGCTTATTAATAAGAGGGTGTGGGCAAGGGGTGGTGGGGCAAGGGTGGTGTCTTTACATGTCCTTTCTATTCTCTGTGATGCAGGAGGATCAGCTGATGAGAGGCGTCGTCGTATCCATGCTACTCGGTGGGCCATCAGGATGAAGGGGGCAGCTGAAGAAGAGGTCAGCACTCATGTTGTGATCCATCATTCACGTTATTGTGAGAAGTGATAGTGTGAATCTTTAATTATTGTGTGTAAATTTATAACCATCCGACTACAAAGATGAAGATTGGCTGGATGAAACTGTGCTGCATTTTAGGTGCTGTAAGCTGTACGGATTCTGCTTTATTTTAGTAATATACTGCGGCATGCGCATGCGAGAGTGTGCAAATTATACGAGAGTGTTAAATAACTTTATCCCAAATTGTTAAATACCCTGTTTTCTTTGAATGAAGCATTACTTTTTCTTTAATCCCTTATTTACGTTGCCACGCTCTAATGATCATGGACTCATTCTCGCTCTAGTTCTCTCCTGCAGGGTAACCCGTTTTGCTCACATTTTTTGCTTTAGCTTTACGCAATACATAAAATTTGCATTTAAAGGTTGTTTAACTTCCAAATTAACGTAATTTTATCTGCTCAGGATCCTATTACTAGAAGTAGATCCTATTAATAGAAGTAATTGTAAACAGGCTCTTTCTAAATGAAAGAAACGATGTAGGAACTGAGAAATGTTTATTTAGGTAGTGGTATATCATTCCTATAAGCTCGTGACAATGTAAGGCTTCGCATGAATTGCCGTATAATTCAAACATACAGTAGTAACAATTTCAGATTTGATGCGGGGGCTAGTTTACAAGTTAAGAAGATTGTTAGGAGATAAAAACCGGCCATGTTTCCCAATTTCGTCCGTGTTTACTGTTATGAAAATTATTTGACTACTGAGAAATAATCATACGTTTCTCTAAGTGTTTGCCAATAGGTTGGAACCAAAATTGCGCTTATCGAAAGTCTTATTTCATTCAATATTATAGCTATCAAGCAAAGTTGTGTAAATCTCTTCGTTTGGAAAGACTCCGCTTACGTTGCCAGGGATAATGATATCTTCATTCATATAATTTTTCACAACATTCTGTCCTCATTAAATTCCCATTTTCTAAAGCGACTGATAAAAGATGCTGCCACGTAGTTCATACAACAGTCTGGTATGAGCTATGGCTTACTCCTGCAACTAGCGTCAGCCTGCGTATATAATTATTATTCTGAAGATATTAATATACCACATATGTTAACAATATTTAATTAAAGAAATTTTCAAATACATTTTAATGCACGGTTGCCGCAAATCAGTTTTGGCCAACCTGACGTGGAAGTCAAACGTGTATTTTGGTAGCAAGGATACGAAGATTTCGAGGGCACGACGCGACTGGCGCTTCAAGTCAATAACAACAAACTCTTCACTTCACAAACACTTGATGCGACGCGATTTGGAGGCCTAACGCTGACATGGTTAATAAAATAGAAAAACATGTGATGTGTTCAATAATGTTCAATAATTGAATTTAACCGTGAATATTTATTCCGCTCATTATTTTAATTTACTCACTCGTGATGTCTCATTTGAATGGGCAGGTGACCTCAGGGTATATCACTTAAATAGTATAAAATGTAATCACTGTTAAAATTCGTCTCAAGTTACAATGAGAATTTTCGATGACAATATTATGTGGTATCAACCATATCCTCGTCCGTAAATAACTATTGTGCTATTTTTATACGATTAAAGACATAAAACACAATAGACCTAACAAGATGCAATAATCCGTATGAATAAAATGATTTTGCAAAGTATTTCCTCGACATTTTCTCTGCATGTCACCGCATGTCCGCCAGTAATAATGTCTTGAAGAGCAGGTCAGGTCTCAAATTATCTTGCCTGGCAATTTGCGATCCATCAACCGCACAAAAAACTGAGAAGTGGAATACAAATTGTATACTTAAAAAAATTATATTTTTGTTTAAAAGAACTTCAGTAGTTTCATTTTACTTCCGCATTGATTCCTTTTACTTCATTAAGTCTCTTCTGCCATGCAGACATTTTTGGGGATTTTGTAAATTTTGAGTCAGTTATTTTTCTTGTTTTATATATTTATAATGCATCTATCCAATATTTTCCCATTTGTGACTGTTTTAAGGAAAACTTGACCAAATTGTTGATTAAAAAATTGTTCACACGAATTAGGTCTTTATTGGGCATTCAAATTTGAATCTTAAATGTTGAACATCGATTTAAGTAATATCATATTTATATTTGAATAAAAACTCTTTTTAAGCATCTCAGCTTATGAAAAAAATTCCTCTACTTGAAGTTTGAAGTTAAAAATTTTGAGATTATTTTAAATAAAAAGAAAATAGACATTGATACCGTATCATGAGAAATACAAATAGTTCAACTGCCCTACTGATTATCCTCCTTCGATGTTTTTTTCCAATGTTTTGGGTTATTTTCACTTGTGGTTAAAAAATACACAATTATTATCAATCACCACAAAAATTGCCGATTTTATTGCGTAAATATTATTGGTACTTCGAAATATGACGCGTATTATATGGGACTCATTAGTACTTAAGTAACCCTTGGTGTAATTATTGAAAATTAAATTTCTCACTTTTTCATGTTTGTTTCTTTCCTTAATTTTCTACCATTGCCTTAAATAATCTCAAAATTTTATAAAACAGTAGACGGATTACCTACGCTTTTTTAACATGAAATATAAAAAGACGTATAAAACTGAATTAACACTTGAAATCATTAGTAAAAAACTGCTCTAACTAATGCCGATTCACCACACTTCTGCCCGGTCCCTCCTGTTTGGACAAACCCCGCAATTCTTGCTTCAACATTCCTCCCTTCAAGCCTTCAATACTCAAGGTGAATATTGAACAAATACATCATATATACTGTGTTAGATTCCTGCCGTGACATACCTACTACCACGCCGCAGCATTTTACAGCCATTGAATGATGTTGTTCGTTGACAACTTGATGAAGGTGAGATGAGGTGCACCGCTGCCAGCTGACGTCAGGTGCGCCGCGCCAGGGTCGTGGTATACCTCCCGGATTTGGGGGAGCTCCTCGAACAGCCGACGAGCGCCCGTAGCGGTGAGGCCATTTCTCGGTAAGACCACACGCAGGCTGAGATGGCAATCAATTAATGAACTAAGTAATAATAAATTTTTTAGGAAATCTTAGGCGGAATTTTCATAATGTAGATCAATGCAAAGTAAATTTGTTTGACTGAATGAATGAGTTGGCTACACCAGCTTTAATTGGAGGCTAATATAGCCTATAATTATATATAACTCTATACCTCCTATATATTGGAAGTATAGGGAGTTTGAGGTTATACCGGAAGCGCCAGGTATTTGGCTTCATTACACCACAAGATATTATATAAGAAACTTTATGTATTGCAATGTTTTTTATAGTATTAGTTTATAGTTTCATTAGAAAATTGTTAGTGAAATAGGTAAAGTATCTTTCAACATCATATTAATTCATTTTTAAGGCGATAACTTCTTCGTTCTCAAATGACAAGCGCTGGAGTAACAGAAACTGCCAGAATGAAAATACTAATTAATTCAAATTGAGTTTATTCATACTCACCGAGAGTCGTTGAATCGGCGCAGGATGCCGATCATCCAGTCCAAGTCCTCGTCGCAGAGGTCTGGGAAGTGCCAGCGGGTGACGCTATAACCGTTATACTGTCTCATATATGAGCGGATGTGGAAAGACGTTCCTCGTGCACAGCAAGCATCGTCTGAAGAACGGGCCGGACTCACATGAACAAGAAATATTTTCCAGCTAATGCATCCCTCTGTTCAATAGTAAAAATCTGTGTGATCCTCTGTCATTCCAAGTTACATCATTTTGACGGTAATGACGCGCCCGACACAATTTTTGACGATTGCTCCTAACAATTTACTGATAAAAGGTGAAAATTCAGCGCAAAGAAATTGACTTCTAACCGAGGCTACTAGTGATTCAAACTTGCATTGAAGACGTCTACACTGATAGCTGCTTTTTATCCTGCACCGTAAGTTGGCTGAATTGAAGGTCTGTGGCAATGTGTAGTTACCGAATCTAATTTTTTTTAAAGGCAGATCATCCAGGCCCATAAATGCTAAGTCAGTTTGCGTTGTTCATTGTCTCCGCAGCGACGATGGTTAATAAAAGCCTCCGACCCTTCAACGGGCCAATTGATAGATGACAGGGACGTGTTTGTTTCATTAAATTATGCTCTCAGTAAATTATGTAAACTTGAACCATAGCGCTGTTATTAACTTAAAAAAGTAATAACTTATGATAATGTAATGCATTGGAATGGTATCCATGCTACTGTTCGTCCACCACCGTCACTCATCGTTGCCAAAAAACGGCGAGCTCACTTTCTGCTTTTTAAATCAACAATTTTCAAAATCAGGCGAAGCGACGGGTTCAACTTACAGTTAAATATTAGAAAACTTACCAATTTGCCCAGGTAAATATACAGGCACGTGGAAGTAGCTGCCAAAACGTATACCGACCTTGCAAGGCTCCGCTCTAGTTGCCCCTGTTTGGAGATTAGAAGCCGTAAATCTACCTTTCACTCAAAGTCCGAGGTAAGTTACCAAACGTATTCAATCTTCATGTTTAGAATAATTTATTTTGTCCACTTATTTCAACGTGTTCGTGATCCTCATCAGTTGCCACTTTTCATTTAATCTTCTCTTTCTCATACAGTTTTCTCGATGAACTAGAACTCAACTTATGCTTCATATTTGTGAGCAACTCTCTGTCTATTGAAGTATATGTAAGAAGAAAATGAAATGTAGAAACACCAGTTTTTGTTTTGTTTTAATAAACTTGCTTCAGGAATTTAAGAGGCAACATGAGCGATGATGACAATTCATGGAAAAAGTGCCGTTTCTTAGGAAAGACTTGAAGAATTCTATGACATGCAACAGATAAAACATTAATTTACAGCAATTAGAATGAATCATAAACAATTTTGCTAAAATATAAATGGATCTTTGGATACAATTTACCATTTTGCATACCAGTGGAAAGTCGCTTGTGTGAGTAGGTCAAGCCTTGATCAGGAGAGCCGTACATGGTATCTAGGCGGTCACTGTAAACAAAAGAAAATGTGAGAGAATGCATGATCAAGAAACATCACCTTATAAAAGAATGAGAAGAATAAAGTACAGTAATTTATGAAGTTTTTAGAGTTTTTATGAACTTGATATTTTCTTTCCACGTCTAGACTTATGAGCTTGGAACTTTAAAATTTTAACTCATATTGGAGCTACGAACGTTAATTGCGTTCCGACCACCAACATAGGAAAGCTTCTATTGAATGCTCACACGCGACTACCCGCAGACAAAACATGAGTTTACACAAAATTCAATGTTCATTTTAAAGGTCCATAAAAGTTACTATGCAAGCCAAAGCGAGATCACGTCAGCGGTGACTCAAGACATGAATATAGAAGAAACAACTATTGCACTATTTAGTAAACTTATCAATTTTATTACTAGCGCATACTTTATAATTAAATGTGAAGATTTCTATGAAAAAACATCAATTTGAATACACATGTGGCATGGGCACGGATAAAATTTCTCTACATTGTTCATATACTTTGTACTTATCCTTATGCCATGAGATATTTCACTCCATTCATGAACGATAAGCTTTTAAGACGCTCTAAATTTTGTTTTCACTGCATTAAGTGATTATAAACCAATTGGTCCCCACAATTGAATGCAGATGCATTTGAAAGTTACATTTTCAAGTTTAACAGGTTATTGTTAAATTTGAACATGTTGTCAATAAAAGAAAAGAAACAAGTGATTATTTGAACTGGTTCTTGGAGGTCACAATCTTTTTGCGTCCTATCACTTTTTTGTGTTTTTTTTTTATAATTATATACTTTTTTTATTCATTTATCTTTTACTAATTTGATGATCATACATCACATTTATTCATGAGAAAAGGTTCCTCACCCAGCCTCCTTAATTGCAACGATCGCCTATTATGACAGTGTGAATGTTTATAAGAAGTTGGCTTTTTATAATTATTTTCGCCCGTTCATATTGCGATTATTTTTGAGAATTGTTAAACTATTGACCAATGTACCTAAATTTGTCGATGATGGCTTCCAAGCCTCCATCCGACTGTCCTGCCGGCCTCCAGAAGCAGTCCAGGGACAGCAGGCTGATGTCTCCGGTGTGGTGGAAGCAGAGGCGGTACAACAGCTCCTCCAGCCCCGGGATGGGGTGGGTGTGGGTGGACAGCACCACGAGGCGACTGGGCTTGATGTTGTTGGCCAGGCTGGCGACAGCTCGCTCTCCTTCAGCAAGGCTGGTGACTGTCCAAGGCACGCCGTCCTCAAATGTTGGAAGCTCATATGTCTGGAAATTTCACGGTGATTTTTCATATTCTAAGTTATATAGACGAAGAGTAATTCTAATGCCATAATGGCTGTTCAGTGACATGTATGGGTTGGCGAAAGTAGAAAAGGTGAATTAATATAAAAAAAGTTTATTAGGCAGATGAATGTTATAATTTCCCCGCTTTATAGGTAGCTTTATGAACGTTTTTTTCGTATCGCTTGCGATAGTCTATATATATATATATAGTCTAATATAGTATTAACTTGTCAGCAACATGAGATACACTTAATATAAACTGCCCAATAATAGTGTGCAACACATTAATAGTACTAAAAGTCACCACTTTTACGGAATTCATATTTTGATTACGTAAGATTGATTATTTCTTTGGCAATACATTTTAACTTAACCCTAAAAGTTTCAAACCTGCTGTTATGAGACAAGCATGCCCGATCTTGCTCTAAACCTGCTATAACCTGCTGCGTAACTCCAATCAGCACAGACTCCTGCTCTGTATTCTAACTACATATTCGCCTCATGTATGTCATTCCACTCGCCTGTAAAGAATCGCATTTCTTCAGAGCTGCAGACAACCTCGCTCTGATTTCTGGTAACTCCATATTTTCTAAAGGTTTCAATTTTAGACGACATAGCATTTCTTTGCATTCATGTCGCTTGTTCTCTATCACACCGGTGGCCGGGGCATCCCAAACCTGGAGGTCTTGCTCTGTTGACACTTTTTGGACCAACAGCGAATCCTTCCATCCATGGAATTCAGTCTTCAGGCTGATGATTTCATCAATCAAACTCAATATGTCGTCTGATACGGAGACTAAATTATTCACACGCCCGAGTTTACCGTGTATTGTGGACCGTATTTTCGTCCACGAGTTCAAAACAGATTCATCCTCTTGAAGTAGGTCGTCTAGTAGCTCAATTTCGTGATTTTTATGCGTGCCCCTGATGCACGTAAAGCACACGAGTTCCATGCAGTCCATACACAGGAAATCCAGCGCCTTCCCTTGATGGAGGCACGGTGCCTCTGACAGCGAGCTCGGGGGATGTGGGCGAGCCTTGTTTTCTGAAGGAATCAGTGCGTAGTTGACCAACATTTGATCAATTCGTTGGGAAAATGGTTTCCTACATTTTGGGCAATTTTGGGTTCCAGAGAGTCTTTGTAGATTTGTGATGCAAGAGAAGCAAAAAGTGTGGCCGCAGGTCAGACAAAGCGGCTTGTTGTTGCCCGAATCGAATTTCTCGTTGCAAACGTCGCACTCTATCGTTGCACTTGCCATCGCGTGAAAGGTTTAAAGTCTTCAAGTAACTATCATTGAGCGATGTCCGTTAAAATTATAGGTAAACTTCACACAAACCTTCAGAGAGATAGTTAGTGATCCAGCATATGTTGGTCTAATACGCTTGATTGGTCGACATCACTTCTTTCCTCCAAGACAAGGCAACTCGTTTCACTCGAATTAACCTAGAGTTATGATGCTACTGCGCAAATAAAGTCTATTGTGGCCTTTCATAATCCTAAACCAGGTGAGAGGCGAAGACGCTCAAATAAACTTGAACGTTGTTATAAATTTGCACGTCAACAATGAAACGTGGTGCTTCATATGGACGTAAATCTCGTATAAACTACTGAAACTTGTACTGCCTACAAGCCTAATTTCCTGTACTCCGTTCAGCTACAACAACACTAATTTTTCATTGCATTAAATTTAGACTGGAATTAAAATTTAAAAAAACAATCATTGATAACGAGTGACAAAATGGTTGTATGGGGAGCTGAATAACCGATTATAGACATCATCATTCATGCATCTTCCCACCAATTCATATTTTCAATTACAGGGTCATCAATATTTAGCATTACAACTTTGAGTGGTTAGAACTATGAGATGAAACACAATTGTGAATGTTTGAAAATGTATTTATGTAGGCAGAGGTTCAGAGATACAATTGCCACAATTTCATTCAATATGTCCAACATTTGCATCAATAACGAGTTGTAGACGCTTAGAGAAAGCCTTACACGAGTCACGAATGACACTCTGTGGTATTTTGGCCCACTCCTTCAGCAGTTTGACCTTTAGGGCGTCCAAACTGTGATGGTGAACGGTCGAGACCTTGCTCTCAAGGTATGACCAGATCCCAAAATCCAGAGGATTCAGATCGGGTGACGATGGGGGCCATTCATCTTTGGTAATGAAGTGGGGAACATTGTCGGACAGCCACTCCTGAATCGATTTAGCCCCATGGGATGGTGCAGAGTCCTGCTGGAACGACCAGGGACGTTTTTTGAAGTGCTTTCGTGCCCATGGCAACAATGCACCAACAAGGATGGCATCTCGATATTTCTTCTGATTCTATTTCACCCCTTTGTCAACAAAAAAGAGGGGACTCCTTGAGGACTCTGTTACGGCTGCCCAGACCATCCATCACTGAGGTCGGGCATTGCTTCGTAGTCACCACACGGGATCCTTCGTCCCATTCTTAGACCAAATTCGATAATTTTGGGAGTTGAAGTGGTGTTCAACATTGAATATTTTCTCATCACTGAAAACGAGTTTGGCAGCGTGCCATCACGAATGCAGGAAAGAAGAATCTTGGATCTTTGGAGGCGTTTAGTAACAACTTGAGCAGACAGTTGGTGTTTTTTTGACACCATAAAGATGATAAATGATAAATAATGATAAAGATTAATAAGAAGGTGTAAACAAATGACAAATATCGAGGACAATTATCAACAATTGATTTTGAAAAAGTGTAACGCTATATATTGATGACCCTGTAGTTAAGGAAGAGAGGTTTCCCCCCAGAGTTCCAGTATTCGTATAGACAGGAAATAAATATTTTAGTCATGAAAGTCACTGCAGTCGCATATTCACGCTGGCGCTACGAGCGCTGATTCTTCTCCATGCATTTCCTTGAAAAATTAGCTGGAGAATTTCGTGTTTAAATTTTTAATTCCAAAACAGTGTGGGGTATAAACGATGCGAAAATATCTTCATAAGCAATTTACATTGCCTGCCATTAGTGCCCTTTTTGCAGATTTAAAGAAAAAATTTATTTGCCGTCCTTTATATTTTGCGGATTTAAACAAGAAGTTTATTTACAATTTTTATATTAAGAATGAATTCACTGCCTTGCATGTCTGCCTTGCGTCTGACATGCAAGTATCTGATGTTACTTGTGAGGTGACGTTATCTTGAGGACCTTATAGGGAACACTCAGAGAAATAGACAGACTTTGTCCAAATAGTGATGCACTTCTTGTCCTTGTGTGGGCCTTCTTGACTCAGTTTTCCCGGTAAATGGGCTTATCAGTGCTACCAGCAGACAGTGTGTCACTTTTATGACAATATGACCTCTTCATATCTATGAGTGATATATGATTTTTCCAGAAGGACGTATCAGTGCTACCAGCTGAAAGTGTGTCACTTTTGGACAATATGACCCAGTAATTTATATATGTGAACTCTTATTTTTCAGCTTGTAAGCGTCAGCGCCCAATAACTGATAAATGGTGCCTTGTGAAATGAGGCCTGTAGAAAATGGCAATTTACCTCGCTGACTGTGAATATGTTAAATATGAATATGAATGAAGATGTTAATATGAATGTGAATATGCTAAATATGAATTTAAAATACATAAATTACCAATAATGAAGATTTTAAATAGGGAATATAGAGTTTCGGATCGCTAAAATAACATGAATTTGACACAACATAACAAAATTCTTTACTTAATTTTTCATAGTTCTATTAAAAAGACAACACAATGAAAATTTCTCTGGCAATGAAAAGTAGATCAGATTTTAATAAAAAAAATGAAAGTATTCAGTGATAAGAAACCGCTGCTCAAGCTATATGAACAAAGTTTCTTTTTGATGCCTTCTTTAGAAACGGAAGTTCAATTATTGAGTAATAATGTTTTTATGAATTATGATTTTTTAATGAGTAATGATTTTTATTTTTTTTAAAGAGTAATAATAAATTGCTTTCCGTCACTGTACCTCCCGTCTCTGCATTACTTATTATGATGGCAATACTTGGGACAAACTCGGGTCCTGAGTCTTGACTCAACGTCTTAACACCCGACCGATACAACAGCACAAGTATTATAATTATTAATTCTTATTATTATTTGAATTATAACATTTTGGTAATAAATATTATGATATTATGAGGGCACAATATATTTGACGGTGGTGACCTGATGCGTTGAATTGTTTCGTTTTCTGATGAAATTAATGGGTAATTAATAACATAAATTATGCTGAGAAAATCCTTGCTTGCTTTGGGTAAATTCTTTTTGCAAATTTGAAATGCGGGAGAAATAAAATGACTGGCCACAGGGCAGACCCCTTTTGATTGCCCGAGTTGAATTTTCCGTCACAAACTTCGCCCTCCAACGTTGCGGTGGCCAGGTTCTTTGTCTTTGTTTACTTGAATAAATAACGTAAATGGAACACTTCTGAACACAGTCTTTAAGTGTATATTGCAACAGTCCTCAAGACACAGTCTTCAAACGTATATTGCAACAGTCCTCAAGACACAGTCTTCAAACGTATATTGCAACAGTCCTCAA
>NW_025938248.1:0-9782 GCF_000764305.2 Hyalella azteca | reverse complement strand
ACAGTTCATTCAAACCTATTGGTCCCCAACAATGCAGAGCTCAACATTGAGTGTGCAAGGTCATTTGCTAGGCAAAGTACCGGTACCTATATACAGGAAACAAAACTAACGGGGTGACTTGGAGTGTTTTGACATTTACGTACTGTTTGTATATACGAGTGCCTATTAACCAGTATATATTGTGCCTATTAACCAGTGAATTAACTGGCTACATAGGTACTACTTGCCTACCTATAATAACCAATGATCAACAAGCAACAAATGGGCTCCCACACCTTCGGGAACAATAAGGGGGATGAAGTAGTTAAAAGTTGTAGAGTCAATAAGAGACAAGAAATAAGTACCTATAGCCAAAGCTGCCAAACAGTATAGCATTGGCAAGTCTGTTTTGTTCAAAAGAGTGCACTAAAATTATGTTATGAATCCTGGGATAAACTGTTCTGAGTGCACAGGAGGAGAGCATTGTTGTCAGAAGACTTGTACTGTCTTGTGATTATGGCTACCCACTTCAGCCTATGGAGCTGAGGATTATTGACAGAAGCTACCTGGATGAGTAAGGACAAATTATCTTTAAGCTTTCAATGAACTTTCCAGGGTCCGATTGGGCTTCTGCCTTCATCAAGCGGCATAGCAATTTATGTAAAAGACTAGCAAATGATAATAAAAAATCAATAGCAGTTATGGGGGAGCAAACTCTGAGAGAATACCATTCAAGGCAGGCAGAGGAGATAATAGACAGTCTGCCTACCCATATTTTAAACTATGGTAAGTCCCATATTTTTAACTGTGGTACCGGTATGTCCCATATTTTTAACTATGTCCCATATTTTAATTATGGGTGGTCCAAGTCATCCCCCAAGGTGGGGTGACTTGAACCACCCACCTCTCCTACAACTACATGAATAACAACAGAAGGAGAAACCTGCACATACTGGTGTGTATAGATATACCATAGACCTTACATATGCATGCCTCAACTTGAGTCAAACTTAGCTGGTTTAATAATGAGGTGCTTACAAAATTCTAAACTGGTCCAAATCACCCCATTTTATGGTACTAATGGTGGACAAATGATTTGAAATGGTTGGAAAAATAAATTAGCAGAAGGATGAGCAAAACTAATACAATAAATGTAAAACAAATTTTAGTTTCAATAAAGAAAGATAGTTAACAATAATTAAGGACGAAATGATAATGGTAAAAAAATATTCATGTGCTGCCACTCAAAATTTCAACCATTAAAAAAAAGGATTGGAACCATGCATATTTCAAAAAAGAATAATTTTTAATAATGGATTAACTTTTGGATAGAATTTTCATCATTTCAAATTTTTATTCAAAATTCATAGAATTTATTAGGAGATGAAACAAAAAGGCAAACCTTTTCAATAATAAATGTAGAGCAAATCCTGAAAGTAGATAACTAATGCAGAAAGTATTTATAACAAATCAATACTATAAATGAGACAAATTGAAAATAAATACAGCAAGTTAATGGAACTTGTGGCATGCTTGAATAAAAAATGAAAAGTTGCATACTGTACTTGATATAAAAAATAAAACATTTAACAAAATTGAACTTACCCAGAAATCAGAACCACAAAAGGCATCAAGGCCTGTTTCATCGGCCATTGTTTTTACACCAAAACTGACTTAACCCTAACCTGCAATAAATAAGATGGCTAACACAATAAAATGCAGATTTACTGAATACTGTAATAAACACATCTACTGAAGGAGATCCAGAATTGAATACATATATATCCTACACATCTATTTTTTAGTTGCGGAAACAAAAGATCTGGTAAAACACAAAAGGATGATTGGATTATATCTTCTAATTTGACTTGTAAACTGAAGTCAGAAATTTGAAAGGATCATAACTTATAATTTATTTGGTAAACAGGACAGACAAATTTGACAGACAGATATAACTACGTATATGGTAATATAGATAAGGGTTAGATAAAATAAGAGAAAGACCTAAGAAATCAAAAAAATATAGATTTTAGTATGGTGAAGGTCCTCCTTTTTGGGCAATTAAAGCCACAATTCTCCAAGGTATTGATTCATACAAATTGTGAATTGTTTCCAGAGGAATTTAACCCATTCTTTGGTTAAAACTCTTTCTGGCTCTTTTAAAGACAATGACAGCAAGGCTCAACTTCTGACTTTTATCTCTAAAATTGAACATAAATGCTTGACAACATTCAGGTCTGGCGATTGTGGTGGCTAAACAAGATGCTCAACTTCATTAAAATGTTTCTTGTGCCATTTATTAACAACTCCAGTGGTATGGATTTGGGCATTATCATCTTCAAAGATGGCATTCAGAACCATTGGACAAACTTGTTCCTCCAAAATTCCCAAATAGTCACAGCTGTTGATTCCTTCACAAGGAGAAATCATTGGTCTGCTAGATTTCCAAGACATAGCACCCCAGATCATCACAAATCCCCAAATCAAGTTTTATGGTTGAGAGGATGCAGTTAGGATTAAATGACTCTTTTTAGCTGTCTCCACATATAAACCTGGCCAGAGGTTGGAAATAAGTTAATAATGATTTGTCAGAGAAAATCACATTCTTCATAGCTTAAGGAACCAATTCTGGAGGTTTTTAAACTACTCTTAATGCTTTAAAGCAATTGTATTTGAAACCAGAAGTTTTCTAATTGCAGATGTCTGCAGTAATTTCAACATCCATGGTCTTTTAATTGTCCATCACAATTTGCTTTAAGAACTGACTATCTCTCTCAGACAACTTTGACTTTCAACCACAACTGTGCGTTGCTGAGGACATTATTCCTTCTCTTTCAAAAGCAGTCATTACTTTTGAGACAGAACCTCTACGAGCATCAAGCATTCAGGAAGTTTCTGTCACACAAGCACCAGCCATACAGGCACCAACAATTTGCATTTGAAAGCCAAAAAGGTCCTAATGCCATTCATAAGTTATGTTATAGGTTAGGTTGTAGAAACCAAAAAAATTACCAAAAATATTTGTGCAGGATAAAGTGTCAATTACCAGCAATAATAAATAGGTAATTAAAGATAAAATATCTCATTCTTTTCCTTGTTTACAACATGTTCAAAAATTAAAATATCAAATGTTGGCATTTCCCATATTTTATGCAATTAGATAATAATTAGGCAAGGGGGTGAATTTTGGGTGAATTTTGCCTCATTCAAATAAGCATTTTTGTCTCATTCACAGGAGGTTTCTGTCAATTTTCTGGCATCGTGGATAAGAGTACTATCATGTATAAAAATAATGAAATTTTTAACTAGATTAGAGAATTCAAAGTAAACATGTAACTAAAAATTATCTATTTTTTATACAATGAAATAGGTTCTAAAATGTTACTTGTTTGCCACAAAGTACCTAGGTAGGTATGTAATTACATTCACATGCACAAAGAATGATATTTTCTCATTTAATTACTAAAATATTGAGGGCAGTTTGGAATTCTGTATAGGTAATATATTATCATGTTAACAAAAAAAATGTATTGAAAAATTTACCACCTTACACCTTCCACCAAAGTGACAATTGATACTCTTACACTGAGCTCGTCAGAAACTGCGGACACCCGGACAGCTGCACTTCCTCTAGTCTAACTCGCTTGCGTGTGGTTCGAAAACCGATAAAAAGTCGGTGACTCTTCCCTCCAATACATCGCTAGTCGTGTATCCGTATCGACAAATTTGTAATGAATATGTTCCAAAATAAAAAATAAAAAGTATGTAAACTTTTGCAGAAAATTCTCACGATTTCACCAATACCAACAAAGTTTTCGAATCCACACGGAATGATGGGATAAACTGCTAATCTTTCACGGCATATGGCAACATCGTGTTTACTGTTGACATTAGACAAGATGGCGTCAGACACCTTGTTTTGGTGATGTAAAGTTCAATTTCATAATAAATAGATTTGATCCACATTTCACAGTGACATTTAAATGATGGAAAATTTCTCAAAATTTATTGTACTACCACGTATGTTTGATACATAAGCTTCTTGTCCTTTTGATGAACAGAGTTTATTTAGGTTCTATTGACTGTAATAGGTAGAAAGATGCGACATGTTTGCGGCCATCCAACGATCGGTTGACGGCTTTGACTCTTGATACCACTGTACAAATATTGCGGTGGACACATCTTCCAGAAGTTTCAATGCAGAGATTCTTATTTAAAGGATAATAAATTGATTTGTAGTTGTTTACTCAAATTACTCCTACCTATAGATACAAATGAACATTATTCAATTTATTTTAAGCGTTTTTCATGAATTTGCATTAAATATTTATTTTGAAATTAACCACCATGTCAAAGTAACAAAATAATTTGTTATAGTTTTAGGCTTCTGAAAATATTTCAAACCTCTATCAGAAATATCATAATTAATCATTCTCTTGCCTGAGTATATTAACGTTATGAACCACGCTGCTGCTGCCGCAATCGTCATTTGTTTTCGTAGTTGCATGCCTGGCACCTGCTTTTGTTGTTCTATTTAGTCTCGCTCCCATGAATTGCATGTTTAGTGTGTGCATCATCGAAAAGTCTGCTTGACAGCGTAGTCACAGTAGCTGTAATTACTTTATTAAGTTTACTTCTTTGCAGTCATATTAAGAGACAAATCTTCAACGAACTAATACTTTGTATAATTTTAATTGTTGAGTGAAAGCTGCGCCTGCAGGCTTGCTGGCAAGCAACATTTCCAAGTGAATTACTTTATAGAAACTTAGCATACCCATACGTGTTTTAAGCCTATAAGAAGTTCATTTTTTTGCCTCAAATAATGTTGTATCAAAAAACTGGTGTAGGTGTATTGGGAATAATATATGAACCGTCAATATTAGAATTCCATCCTGCACTGGAGGGTGTAAGCCTAAGGTGGTAAATTTTTCGATACATTTTCGTTTGTTAACATGATAATATATTACCTATACAGAATTCCATACAATAACAGCAACACTAACATTTGTCTTCACATAAGTGGCACCTAAACACATGATAATGCAGTGACTGCATTATTGCAGTCTGTCTGTCTGCCATCAGTGCCATGACTGCAACTAAGCAATCTTCAAGGAAATATTTTGGGTTGACTTGTTGCTATTGTGTTCTGCACTCTGCAGGATATTTTGGTGGGACTGTGGGAGCGTTGAAGTAATGCAGATTGCAGACTGTGAAAGTGGAAAATTTTTTAAAACTACCTACATGTTTGCAAAGTACAAAAAAACAATTTTTTTCAATCAAACAAAAATATATGACTGATGACACTAGAGCTGCTCAGCTGCAAGATTTCATACTACTGAAAATATCTGAAATTGTATATTGGAGCTGGCTGACCTGCAATATTTCAGAAAAAATAATACTTTTTCCAACCTGCAGTGTGGAAAAGTGGAAAAAATCTCCTTTTAGGGCAGCGAGCAGCAACTAGAGCTTTACCGCCATTGCAATAAAGGAAAATGCAATAGCACAAATGCACAATAGAAAAGGACAGAGGAAACAGAAAATTATTGCATATACAACACTATAAGTAACAGTATAAACTGCATGGCATGCATGCCAGCATGCGTATATTGATATATAATAGTACTATTAGGCACTATGTATATTGTAACAAACAATGAATTTACATAGATATTACGATAGGCTATCCAAGTAGCGGAGTAGGTATCCGGGCCGGTGACCAGGCCGGGACCGATACTAACGATAGCTATAGCCTAGCTACTAGCTAGTATTGGAATTTAGAAGCTACTGCTACAGCAGGCATCAAACAAAATACAAATGCTTGCTTAAACAAATTAGGATGTCATCCCTAATTGGTCATAAAAACCATGCCCTAACTTGCGCCACATGAGATTGTGAAGTTAACTGAAAGTCCAGCCTGGGGGGGCATCATTTTTTTTTTAAATTTGATTTGAAGGCTTCGGGTATGCTGGTAGCACACCTCCCAGCCTGAGCACAACTGGGATTTTGGTCACTTCACTTCACTTGTTGGTTCTACTTTAGTTTTTATTTAATTTTAGCACTTCCACCAGCCAGTGTGGCAGTAAATTGTAAAGAGAGAAAGAGATGGATTAATTAGGCTTTGAAGAACTTTATAGCCTGGTCACCATATTGCAGCTTAGCAAATATTGACCCAGATGATGGATGGCAGCAGTGCGTCTCCTGTCTCTTATACACATCTAGATGTGTATAAGAGACAGNTACATAACACTTATCAGCATGTACATAACACTTATCAGCATGTACATAACACTTATCAGCATGTACATAACACTTATCAGCATGTACATAACACTTATCAGCATGTACATAACACTTATCAGCATGTACATAACACTTATCAGCATGTACATAACACTTATCAGCATGTACATAACACTTATCAGCATGTACATAACACTTATCAGCATGTACATAACACTTATCAGCATGTACATAACACTTATCAGCATGTACATAACACTTATCAGCATGTACATAACACTTATCAGCATGTACATAACACTTATCAGCATGTACATAACACTTATCAGCATGTACATAACACTTATCAGCATGTACATAACACTTATCAGCATGTACATAACACTTATCAGCATGTACATAACACTTATCAGCATGTACATAACACTTATCAGCATGTACATAACACTTATCAGCATGTACATAACACTTATCAGCATGTACATAACACTTATCAGCATGTACATAACCCTTATATACACACGTCGTTGGCGTATCGCAGGAAGAAGCTCCTGTACTGGAACACGCCGCACACCGCCATCAGGAGCCAGAACAAGAACAGGTACCCTGAGCTCTGCACGCCGTTCTTCTTCTCGAATATTACGAAGATGGCTTGCAGCAGCTGCAATATATAACTTTTATCAGTAAAAATACAGACAAAATGATATTTGATGATGGTTTTCTACTTTATTAAATCTTCCTACAACAAACATGGCTTGCAGCAGCTGCAATATACAACTTTTATCAGTAAAGATACATGCAAAATGATATTTAAAGATGGTTTTCTATTTTATTAAATCTTCCTACATTTATTAAATCTTCCTACAACAAACATGGCTTGCAGCAGCTGCAATATATAACTTATATCAGCAAAGATACATGCAAAATGATATTTAAAGATGGTTTTCTATTTTATTAAATCTTCCTACATAAAAGAAACGACTTCTATCAGTAAAGATACAGACAAAATCATATTTAAATATGGTTTTCTAATTTATTTATCTTCCTACATCAAAGAAAGGAACATCATCAAAAACAATCTGAACAGAATATCAACATAACAACTTTACCATGTTTGATGGTTAAAACTGATAAGACATGCAATACGTTTATGCTGCTGATATTGACTTGTCATTTGTCTATTGAGAAAAAGATGCAACACAAAAATCCTATGCTAAACAAAGCACTCACAATGGACATAAAGAGTATGATGGGAACGAGGTAGTAGTTAGGGTAGACATTGGTAGATGCATCACTGCCCTGCACTATTTGGTAGATGAGATCTGACAGTTCCAGCACCAGCAGCACTGCTGAACAAACCTGCCGATAACAAATAATAAATATTATCATTTCAATGACAAATATTATCAATTGAGGTCATTTTGTGAACATTGTAGGCTACGTACGTGAGTTTGATATTGATTTGGTGCAAGAAAATTAAATCAGGGATTATTTCTCTAGATAAATATGAGTGAAATGATATCATTGAAGGATACCTATAATTGATATCAATAATAGGTATAATTGAAGTAGGTATTATCATTAAATAATATCATTTGGTGCAAGAAAACTAAATCAGGGATTTTTTTAAAGATGAATATGAAAATCAGAATGATCATAATAATCAGGTTACAACAGAAGAACTCAATTCATGTCAATGATTCAAACTCAAACTCAAGTGGTGTCTGATGACCAAACATACCTACCAATAAAATTACTATATTATTTTAGAATGCAAAAACTTGTAGGTAAAAAAACTAACAAAAATGTTCTATGGCTGAAATGCAAAATTTCCAACTTTCAAATACTTCAATTGAGACCCTTTAACTTTACAAGACAAAATAACTTTACAATTGGAACATTTCAATGAAATTTATAAATATATTAGAGATCTTGTCTGGGCAGCCCTAAAGTGAAACTGATGAAAGCCCACCAACTACAATAAATTTCAATATATTTAATAATTAATTATTTTTGCTATAACTGTTTCATTTATACACTGCAAACATGAACATGATTTTTCTTCTTGTTCTATACCTACACCATAAATCTGAACATCCACAAATTTTTGCACTTGTAGGCCCATTTAGTTCAGCATCAAATTTAAGCATGTGATGAACTGTGGTAGAATACGAAAAGACATACCTACCAGTAGGTATGGTATCTAAGATAATATAAATCATTCAGTGGGCAGGTTTACAACATCAAATGGAGATTTAATTCTCAAATAGAATGTATAATATGTGGAAAAATAACAGTAATGGAATATTTTAATGAAACAATATATATCTCACCAGCTTAGAGATATTAAGAAAGGTCCAGGGAATGAGCTTGTCCCTGCTGGACTTGATGATGTACAACTCAAGAGCCGCAAAGAGCCACAGGAAGCCACATGGCAACCACACCAGCACCGTCTCCTCAAAGCATGGAGTGAAGTGCGGGTCTGTTGTGTTCCATGTCAGTTGTAGGTCCTGGTTAGACAAGAATTTTCTGTTAAAGATTCTTCATGCTACTATTAAATCAGAAGAATTTTATTACCATAAACAGTTCATTCAAACCTATTGGTCCCCAACAATGCAAAACTCAACATTGAGTGTGCAAGGTCATTTGCTAGGCAAAGTACAGGTACCTACCTATATACAAGAAACAAAATTGAAGAAAGCTATCAAGATGGCAACCATAAAACAGGGTGACTACAACTGTTTTGACATTTACTTTTTCTATGTACCTACATATTGTGCCTATCAACCAGTGAATTAACCGGCTCCATAGGTAGGTATGTACCATACTTACCTACTCATAATAACCAAAGACCAATAAGTGCCATATGGGCTCCCACACCTTCAGGAACTATAAGGAAGATGAAGTAGATAAGAGTTGTAGATTTAATAAGAGACAAGAAAAAAGTAAAGCCAAAGCTGCCAAAAAGTAATGGCATAGGCAAGTCTGTTTTGTTCAACAGAATGCATTGAAATTATGTTATGAAGCCTGAGGGACAAACTGTTTTGAGTGAACAGGAGGAGAGCATTATTGTTAAAAGACTTGTTTAATGATCTTGGCTACCAACTTCAGCCTAAGGACCTAAGCATCCAGGTAGCTCCCTAAGTCAGGACCTACCTGGATGAGCATGAGCAAAATATCTCTAAGTTTTCAATGAAACTTCCAGGTTCTGACTGGGCTTCTGCCTTCAGCAAACGGCATAGCAATCCAAGTAAAAGACAAGCAAATGATATTAAAAGATCAGGAGCAGCTGTGGGAGAGTAAACTCTGAGAGAGAACCATTCAAGGCTTGCAGAGGAGATAATAGACTCTCCTCTTATCCACATACTCAAAATTCCAAAATTGGCTTGAGACCATGCATATATAAAAAAGGATAATTTGTAATAATAGATTAAAGTTTGGATCGAATTTTCATCAATTTGAATTTTCTTAGAAAATATTTGGAAAAGAAACAAATAGGGAAGTTTTAGTAATAATAAATGTGATGCAAATGCTGAAATTAGACAACACAAGGCAATGCAAAA
>NW_025938247.1:0-422 GCF_000764305.2 Hyalella azteca | reverse complement strand
TCCTGGCTTCACAACGTGAGTGTTATATTTTCCGCCAACCCAAAGTCCTTCAAAGTGTCCTGGCTTCACAACGTGAGTGCTATATTTTCCGCCAACCCAAAGTCCTTCAAAGTATCCTGGCTTCACAACGTGAGTGTTATATTATCAATGGATATCTTCAATTAGCAAGTTAAGATTATTTTACTACAACATAATATCTTTTAGTAGAGTCAGGGTAGAAGAATAGGTTTAGTTTGGCCTGTTAGTCTTGTAATTTCTTGTCTTGTTTACTTGAGATCTAAAAGTTGTTGTTCTACCAGATCTTTTCAAATAACCACATCATGTCTGAACATACGTACATTCCTGCATAGCTTTGTCTAGTCTGAACATATATTTCTGCATAACTTTGTCTAGTCTGAACATACATTCCTGCATAGCTTTGT
>NW_025938246.1:2060-3576 GCF_000764305.2 Hyalella azteca | reverse complement strand
GTGAAGGTCAGCTTCTTGACTATCAAGGGAGCCTACAAAATTGTCCTGATCGTCTCAATAGTAGAAAATTTTCCCTTTGATTGAAACGCAGCAAAGATTCTAATGCCATTGAAAAATGGTAATGATGCTAATGCGAAGAAGAGTACTGATGTTGATGCAGTGGACTGTAATGATGTTAATGTAAAGCAGCGTAATGATGTTGATGCGAAGAAGAGTATTGATGTTGAAAAGAAGAAGAGTAATGATGTTGATGCAGGGGACTGTAATGATGTTAGTAAAGCAGCGTAATGATGTTGATACAGAGAAGTGTAATGATGTTGATGTAAAGCAGCGTAATGATGTTGATGCGAAGAAGAGTATTGATGTTGAATGTAAAGCAGCGTAATGATGTTGATACAGAGAAGTGTAATGATGTTGATGTAAAGCAGCGTAATGATGTTGATGCGAAGAAGAGTATTGATGTTGAAAAGAAGAAGAGTAATGATGCTGAAAAGAAGAAGAGTAATGACGTTGATGCAGGGGACTGCAATAATGTTAATGTACAGCAGCGTGATGATGTTGATACAGAGAAGTGTAATGATGTTAATGAAAAGCAGCGTAATGATGCCGATGCAAAACAATGTAATGATGTTGATGCAACGATGGCTTAAAACTACCATCGAATTGAAACTGAAGTTTCATTTTACAGCTAATGTAAACTGAATTTATCGTATTTTTCTTCGAATGTTCATTTCGTACGTTGATACAATACTGAACTATTTGTATTCGTAAAAGTCTTTTTAGGAACGAGTTTGGCGTTCTAAAAGTTATTATAAACCCAGCCATAACTCAACATTTCCTATAAATATTGCATAAGATTTCCAAACATATGATTATTTCCAAAGTATAATTATTTTTTCTAGTCGTAAAAAATCGGTGGTGTATCAAAGTATTTGTACAATACATTATGTTTTAAATGGTGCCGTGATAGAAAGATAACAATTTTCATTATTTTCAGTCATGTTACAATATTATTTGGATTGTTTCATCAACAAAATAATTTACAAACCTTTTTGGATTTGGTCTTGTGGATCTTATTAATGGCTTTAATATTCAATTAAATTTTAAAATTGATTTTTCATTTTGATTTTAATGCACTAGTTGCGCAGTGTAATCGCTCCGTACTCATTTACCACATCAGCAGTGTGATGATCACCATTCATCACTCTCACCACATCAGCAGCGTGATGATCACCATTCATCACTCTCACCACATCAGCAGTGTGATGATCACCATTCATCAGACTCACCATATCAGCAGTGTGATGATCACCATTCATCACTCTCACCACATCAGCAGTGTGATGATCACCATTCATCACTCTCACCACATCAGCAGTGTGATGATCACCATTCATCAGACTCACCACATCAGCAGTGTGATGATCACCATTCATCAGACTCACCACATCAGCAGTGTGATGATCACCATTCATCACTCTCACCACATCAGCAGTGTGATGATCACCATTCATCA
>NW_025938246.1:0-1895 GCF_000764305.2 Hyalella azteca | reverse complement strand
CACGAGGGACAATTGCCACCTGCCAACACGAGGGACAATTGCCACCTGCCAACACGAGGGACAATTGCCACCTGCCAAGACAAGGGACAATTGCCACCTGTCAACACGAGGGACAATGCCAGCTGCCAACATGAGGGACGATTGCCACCTGCCAAGACGAGGGACAATTGCCACCTGCCAACGCGAGGGACAATTGCCACCTGCCAAGAAAGGGACAATTGCAACCTGCCGACTGGCCGTAGGTTGTTTTATAGCGACCGTACTTCTGAATAATGGCGATGATGTTAATCCAAGCTCATTGCCGTGCATCTGCTTCTGGTGATCGTGACCGTGGTTGCATCGCAGACGAAGTGTTGATGTTGACCGTACATAAATATGTCGAAGTCACGGCCGTTCCTTGTAAATTTTAAACGCGCATATAGAAATCGTAGCTGTTTCGATGAGTCTAGGTTTCTCGCGACCGTTTAATGTTCGAAAACGGCTAATCCGAACATTAAACGTCCGAGGCCGTCACAACGTCCACAGATTGCAGACCGTGCTCGTAACCGTGACTTCAGAAGAACAAACTTTAGCGCAAATTTTAGGGTCCTTATATAGGCAGACGTCGCGCACAGTTAAGCAAACCTCTCGAATGACGCGGAATTTCTCAACTGATAAAATTTCCCTCGCGATAGGCTCGCCAAAGTTCAATGTAAGCAACACCCGGTCCCACGGCCACGAAAAGAAACCGCTTATTACAGACCCTATATCGCTTTTACCCACATTCCTATTCTCATCAACATCTACACACAAGCTATGTTCAATATTATAATAGAAAATAAAGTCAGAATTGCCTACGCTTTAATCAATGATAATTCTAGAGTATTATGGCTTGAATAAAATCAGTTGAAAATTAAATGAATGAAAACTTTCATGTGTGATGCCGCGATGCCGCTATATAAATTCACGGTTGCATAAATACCATTCTAGCGTGCGAACTGCATAAAAAAAATACGCAAATTTCAATTCAGAGACGAAAATATAAATGCAACAGTATCTAGAAGTTTAAATAACATACCACCATATTCTCTAATGGCTCTGGCCTGAGCTTTTTTTACTAGCTTAATTATTCTGAGTACATTCTTACACACGACTTACAACAAATAAATTCGGATGACAGAGGAATTCGAAAAATACGATGATGGGGTCGACGATACACGGCTTCAGACTACAGCTTCAAAAACACGAACACACAAAATTAGCAAAAACGTTTTTGCAAATTTCAATTTAATTTTTAACAACTCTTGAAAATAAAATAAATAATTTAAAATTTGGATTTTATTGCGTGTTTCTTTCTTATTTGTTTGAACCTTTCTGGTATATTTATTAAATGCTTCCAAACTTCAGTCTGATTGAACCTTCTAGGAATATACAATAAATATTTTATACAGACCTTTCGACTGTGTGCTCGCCTCTTGTTTGTTTTGAACCTATATTGAATATACAAAAAAAAATTAAGCAAACACTTTGATTATGTCCTTGTTACTTGCTTGTTTTGAACCTTTATTGAATATACAACAAATATTTTATCACAACACTTTGATTATGTCTTTGTCACTTGTTTGTTTTGAACATTTCTTCAATTTACAAAAAAAAAATTTCGCGGAACACTTTGATTATGTGTTTGTTATTTGATTGTTTTAAACCTTTCTTCAATATACAAAAAATATTTTATCAGAACACTTTGATTATGTCTTTTTTCACTTGTTTGTTTTGAACCTTTCTTCAAAATACAAAAAATATTTTATCAGAAAACTTTGATTATGTCCTTTTCACTTGTTTGTTTTGAACCTTTCTTCAATATACAAAAAATATTTTATCAGAACACTTTGGTTATGTCCTTTTCACTTGTTTGT
>NW_025938245.1:0-500 GCF_000764305.2 Hyalella azteca | reverse complement strand
AGGGTCGGGAGGGTCAGCCTCAGGATGGGAGAGATAGGGTCGAGAGGGTCAGCCTCAGGATGGGAGAGATAGGGTCGAGAGGGTCAGTGTCAGGATGGGAGGGTCGGGGTCGGAGCGGCCATCAATCAATACCCTCTGCCGCGTCTGCCGGACAGCGGCTCTATTACCTCAGCCCTCGGAAACGTGGCCGCCGAAATAAGAGCGGCGAGGGCACCTCCCCTCCCTCCCCTCCCTCACTTCCCCTCCCTCACCTCCCCTCACTTCCCCTCATATCTTACGGTGGTCGTAACTCCGACGTTAGATATCCTCATCGTAAGTGCAATTACTTACGTCCTGCTGCATGATCCATCGCTAACGACCCTCCCTGCCAATTAAATGTTATCGTTTGGATTTGTAAGAAATCAAGATCTATGATTACACTACTTGAATTTTTTTCACTCCTCACACTCCCCTCACTCCCCTGACTCCCCTGACTCCCCTGACTCCCCTCACTCTCCACA
>NW_025938244.1:0-2480 GCF_000764305.2 Hyalella azteca | reverse complement strand
TCCTCGTGAGTTATGATGACATCACATTATGGGTGACTGTAAGGTTGTTGTCCCCGATACTGCGCGGGACCGTTTCGCCGTCAACGTCAGGTCCCACCTCCTCGTGAGTTATGATGACATCACATTATGGGTGTCTGTAAGGTTGTTGTCCCCGCTACTGCGCGTGATAGTTCCTGTTGTATAAGACCTAGCCAGTCAAGTTAGAGCAGTGTGTCCATGGTGTCCTCGCGAGACTGACTGAGCCATTATAGGCTGCAGTTCTCAGGACAGAGCGAAGCCCCTCTCATCCCTTTATCTCTATAAATTTTAGTTTATTCTGAATAAAAGTAAAGCCTGGTGAACTATAGCTGAACCCGACATTATGATGGTGACATTATGATGGTGACATTATGATGGTGACATTATGATGGTGACATTATGATGGTGACATTATGATGGTGACATTATGATGGTGACATTATGATGGTGACATTATGATGGTGACATTATGATGGTGACATTATGATGGTGACATTATGATGGTGACATTATGATGGTGACATTATGATGGTGACATTATGATGGTGACATTATGATGGTGACATTATGATGGTGACATTATGATGGTGACATTATGATGGTGACATTATGATGGTGACATTATGATGGTGACATTATGATGGTGACATTATGATGGTGACATTATGATGGTGACATTATGATGGTGACATTATGATGGTGACATTATGATGGTGACATTATGATGGTGACATTATGATGGTGACATTATGATGGTGACATTATGATGGTGACATTATGATGGTGACATTATGATGGTGACATTATGATGGTGACATTATGATGGTGACATTATGATGGTGACATTATGATGGTGACATTATGATGGTGACATTATGATGGTGACATTATGATGGTGACATTATGATGGTGACATTATGATGGTGACATTATGATGGTGACATTATGATGGTGACATTATGATGGTGACATTATGATGGTGACATTATGATGGTGACATTATGATGGTGACATTATGATGGTGACATTATGATGGTGACANCTGTCTCTTATACACATCTAGATGTGTATAAGAGACAGCAACTAAGGTCTTGATCGCGTGATCTATCACGTGTCTTCCAGATGCTGACTCATGTCATCAATCTCTATCAGGTCAAGTGAATATTACGTCTCAATTACATATAATTATAATGATTATAAATTTATAATGAGACGCCAGATTGACTCCGGACAGTTTCAAAAATTACCACACCTGACATAACAGCCTTCCGGAGTGGAGAACAACACAGATGACTCGATATCAGTCGCAGTAATTTTTTAGGCCTGCAGAGGTAAGTAGATCGGATTCAACAACAAATGAATCAGTTGTTGACATTGTACGAACAACAGAAGAAATTACAGCCATAAATGAAACAGCTGCTGAGCGAGAGACCTCTGGCAGTACAGTGTTGCATCATCTAAGAACGTATGGAGAGGACCATCCTTCTCCCCTGCTGTGTCCCGCTGTACCATAGACCACTCACCCTCTCCCCTGCTGTGTCCCGCTGTACCATAGACCACTCACCCTCTCCCCTGCAGTGTCACGCTGTACCATAGACCACTCTCTCTTCCTCTGCTGTACCACGCTGTACCATAGACCACTCCCTCTTCCTCTGCTGTACCACGCTGTACCATAGACCACTCTCTCTTCCTCTGCTGTACCACGCTGTACTACAGACCAGTCCCTCTTCCTCTACTGTACCACGCTGTACCACAGACCACCCCCACTCCCTCTGCTGTACCACGCTGTACTACAGACAACTCCCTCTTCCTCTGCTGTACCACGCCGTACTACAGACCACCCCCTCTTCCTCTGCTGTACCACGCTGTACTACAGACCACCCCCACTCCCTCTGTTGTACTACGCTGTACCATAGACCACTCCCTCTTCCTCTGCTGTACCACGCCGTACTACAGACCATCCCCCCTTCCTCTGTTGTACCACGCTGTACTACAGACCATCCCCTCTTCCTCTGTTGTACCACGCTGTACTACAGACCATCCCCACTTCCTCTGTTGTACCACGCCGTACTACAGACCATCCCCACTTCCTCTGTTGTACCACGCCGTACTACAGACCACCCCTCTTCCTCTGCTGTGCCGCAGACGCTGCGCGAGTGGCTGCCGGTGTTCATGGCTCGCGGCCGTGGTCACATCGTCGCGCTGTCTTCGGCCGCGGGCCTCGTGGGCACGCGCAACCTCGTACCCTACTGCGCCACCAAGTACGCAGTCAAAGGTGGGTACTGCGCCACCAAGTACGCAGTCAAAGGTGGGTACTGCGCAACCAAGTACGACGTCAAAGGTGGGTAGCGTAACCGTACCGTCAGTACCGTAACGTAACCGCACCATCAGTACCGTAACGTAACCGTACCGTCAGTACCGTATTGTAACCGTACCACCAGTACCGTAACGTAACCATATCA
>NW_025938243.1:0-447 GCF_000764305.2 Hyalella azteca | reverse complement strand
AGTACTATTAGTACTCACAATTAGTACAAAACTATTATTTGTACCTGAATTTCTTGCTAATATTAATAATAATATTGGTACTTACCATTAGGTCAAAGCTTATTTGTAAATGAATTTCTTGCCAAAATTAGTAGTACCTATTAGTACTTACAGTTAGTACTACCAAACTAACATTTGTACCTCAATTTCTTGCTAATATTAGCAGTACTATTAGTACTTACAATTAGTTCAAAACTAATATTTGTACCTGAATTTCTTGCTACTATTTTTGAAAACGATGATATTTTTTATATCAACCAACTTGCTTACATTAACTTCTTCTCTCAGAACTCAAAAGATAATTTCTAGTCTGAGAAAATAGATTATATTGAACGATTATTAAATAATGAACTATCTTAATTACGGTATCCCTGATTTTGAACGTTAATTAAATATTGAAATGTCTTA
>NW_025938242.1:16173-30177 GCF_000764305.2 Hyalella azteca | reverse complement strand
CACGAGACACTTTAGACCTGGCAACAACAACAGCACATGAATGTGGTAAGCAGATAACAGGTTTATCTCACCTACAGCACGAGACACTTTAGACCCGGCAACAACAACAGCACATGAATGTGGTAGCATCACAAATTACAGGCTATATAATGTCTTCTCATATCAATGCCTCACAATGCAAATATTGCGCATGCCAGCCTTCATATTAAAATGAACATACAAACAAAAGTGAATATTTAGGACAAAAGCACCCACTTTAATAAGGTTATTTTGGATCATATTGGCATTCATAAATGGGTTAAGAACTTTTTTATTTGCGTTGACATTGCATGACGTGAGTTAAGAACTTATATCAATTGACATGAATATTCTTCAGTATTATTCTTTGCAATTGTCTGCTCTATCCTTATTTAGTCATTGGCAAGCAAGAAAGTAGACAACTGTGTGAAAAAAAGTGGAACTGGATTTAGAAAAGCAAACCTAATATGTATAAACAAAAATAAAAATTCCCATAACTGCTAACCAATTATTGAATCAGGATGAAGGTGCTTCACACCAAGTTAAACTCGCATAATATTTCAGACTCAATTTGTGTCCTGATGCCTAACTTGAAATTTTGATTATGGAAATAGCATTTGGCAAATTTTTTCCATGGAAATAGGATTTGGCACATTTTTTTCATGAAAATCTATGCAGGAATTTAATATTTGTTGCTAAACATTAATTTGCACATCAACTCTACCTACCTCATTTCCATATAAGAATGGTTCCTCTTTGATGGATACTTCTTCAGTTTCATCCTCAGGTTCCTCCTTGATGTAGATAGCAGGAACTTTGAGGACTGGTGGATGATCAACCTTTTCCAAGGCTGGAAAATATATACATTGGTGTATTGTTAACACTGGGCTATGGAGCAAGATATCTATTAGTGAATATAATGCTCACTGAATTACGAAAGGGGTCATTGAGGTCTAGACAAAAAGTTAATCGCTCAGATGAGCGAGACTCATGAGATGGCATATTACCACATATTATTATCAAATGTTGTATTGAAACTTGTAAAAATGAATACCAATGAGAATTAAATAAGGCAAGTTGAAATAACCTTAATTCCGCCCCTGCATAATAACAATTGATCAGTTAGCATATTGGCAAATGAGAGTTTTTAGAAATTATTTCGTTTATAATTACCCAATCTACTTCAAATTTGTTTCAATGTCTATGCATGATAATGCTGGTATTCATGATACTTTACTATTCTACTAATATTCTGACTCAATTTACTCCAAAAGAAAAAGTCCTTAAAAGTCTCTACTTTGCCATTATTTATTTGTGAGGCACATGGAATCTGGCTTACCTTCAGACTTTACTTTGCTGCCACCAGGAGACGCTTGAGTGAGGCTCTGCTCAGGGCATCTGCCACCCCTGACTGCAGCATCGGAGAGTTGGTGCAGCACAACACTGCATTTCTTGGTAATGGGCGCCATCACTACATGTGCTGCTTGTTATAAATCACTGAGCTTGAAGTTTTTAGTATATATTAATGGCAGCAATGGTTGCAACACTGAAATGGATACAAGAAAGCATAAAGTGCAATAGAGGTTCATGAGTAAGCCTAAATTTCAACAGTTGTAACAAAATTCACTTGTCCCAAGTTACTTATGGGGAGCATGTCAGTCAAAAATAATAATTTTTGGCTTTTCCGGTTTCTTGCCTCATTTTGTAGCTGCTGAAAAGGGGCATCTAATGCAGCAAACCACATTAGATGCAAACTAAAACTAAAAATAGTAGCATAAACTTAAACATTTTTACTATCTAATATGTATAGAGGTAGTTCAGAAATAATACATTTGCTATCTCTAAAAAATTGCTGAAAAAAAGTGTGAAAAGTGCAATTTTGGTAAAGTACCTCTAGTAAAGTCTGGAGCAACAAAATATTTGCCATATTAAAAAATTTTACTTACATAAAATTTGAATACAGATGTTGGCATGAAAACGTGATTGACAGAATTTGACTACCGGTATCTCATTAAAAAAAATGGCAGCCATTTCTGCATGATGGGTAATAAGGGACACCCTCCAGGGTAATAAGGGACACTCCTAAAAATGCATTTACAGTTTAACCTCAGTTAACAAAGGCTCCAGTTAACAAAAATATTGATTAACAACAAAGAAATTTGATTACATTTACCCCACTCAGCGAAAAAAAATTTCACTTATCAAAAAATTAGTGCATCAACTGTCATCACAAAATTGTGCACAGAATTTCATATATAGAATTGTGCACTGGGCATCATAGAATGAAAAGTAATTAACCTAAACTATGATTTATTTCTCCAAAACATATGATGGTTGTTTCTGAAAAATTCTTTTCTGTTTCAGGTATGTTTTTTACAATCATTTTTTAAAGTGAATTCACCTAACCCAATTAAAATGGTGTGAAATTACAAGCCGTCCTGTAAGCTTACAGATACAGAAGAAATGCTATATGGCTGCTGATATGAAGCTTGCAGTGGACAAGGTTAATGTTAATGCTCAATGGCATGTTTATGGATACGGTAATATCACATCAATAATATGTATGGTAATGAATGAAAATGGTGATATATCAATAAAGGATAAACGGGTAAAAAAACACAGAAAATGTCATTTATTCTACATCTACATCACCTACAATGAAAGAGGAGGACTTCAGAGTGCTGTCAGGAATAGATGAGTACACTCTGCATGTTTCAAATATTTTGAAATTGAGTTTTATTTCAAATGTCCCAGATTACCCTGTTTCCATGGGTAATTTGGAAATGTTTTTTTTTTTTTTGCATCTGGCACCTTCAGAATAGCATATGGAATTTTTTTTAAGATGCCATTGGATAGCCCTCACAAAGAGCTATAAAATGAGCCTAAACTTGTTATGAAAGGTTCCAGGTTAAGAAGTTACTAACAAAAAACGCTCATAACTGTTCCTTATTACCCCATTTGATGGTACTCCAGTTTTTGGGTAAAGCAATGTAAAATATATAAAATGAACATTTCTTAACAACATGTACAAGGATTACTTTAAATTAAATCTGTATTTATGTATCATTAATTGCAAAGTGTTTGCACTTGTTTGAAAGCTACAAGCACGACATGTTCAACAAAGCAAATGCCATGGATGTACATGCAATAATTTTTGTGTAAGGCTGTTTTGAACTTTTATAAATGACCATTTTATAACAATACTATATATACAAATTTTCATTTAATAAATGGTATTTATAGATCATTATTTGCATTAATTGCAAAATGTTTGCATTTGTTTGAAAGCTACAAGCAATGCGTGTTCAGAAAAGCAAATACCACAGTGGTACATGCAATGTTTTTTTGGGCTAGGCCATTTTGAACTTAAATAAAATGAACATTTTTATTTGTATTATTGTAAAAAAAGTCACATTTATATCAAATTATTCACATTAAACTGGACAGGAATAAATCTAAAGACATGTGCTGGTACCCTAAATATAACCAATTGGCACTGGGAAAGTTTGGGCTACTATTTCAAGCAATTTTTTTACATTTTCTTTTTTCAATAAATTTCACTGATTTGGCTCCCCTGATCAACTAAAATTTTCAAAATATGCCATCTTAATAATCTCCAGTGATTTTCAAGCTACAGCATTGAGAGATATATGTACCATTTGATTTGTAAATAAAATCTCTATAGATCATCTGGCCATTTTGTCAATTTATATTTTGTTTTGATTATATAGGTATTGAAAATGGGGGAGAGGTAAAAATAGAGAAAAAATCAGAAAAAGTAAAAAGAACTTTAAAAATAGATGAAAAAATTAAGGATGATTTTTAGATGTTCCAAATGTTGCCGGCCTGCTTGCGGTTGGAGTGCATCCCTTTGTGGGACCAAATCGGCAATCACCATATCCCCGCCTCCCAAAAGGGAGGCCCAAAGCCTGTTTTTTGTCTGGTGCACCACCAGCAGTGGTGGGCACAGCTAACCTAAAAGTTAGCTTTGATAACCGCTAATCCACTTAGTTAGCTTCGATAACGCTAAACCGATAAATCACCAAAAAATGTAGCAGAATTTGCCGCTAACCGCTAACTTTTAATATATAAATTTAGATTTGGCTTAATTTTTTTTGAAGGGGGGAACTCTGATAAACAGGCCTAGAGAGCTGAACTTTCAGCCTTGAAAAGGAACTTTCCAAAAAGATGTAGAATGCCAAGATCAGATGATGATCAAGATGTACGTAACATAAATAATTAAATGAACAAATGAAATTAGGCAGTAGTTGACATTCAACATACAGTTTATTAAACTAATAAGAAATATTAAGGCTACACCAGGGTTACACACTCCTTTTACTACTTCCTGCCCTTCGCCTTCATCTCCTTGAGGTGATGATTGTTGCCCTTCATGAACATCAGCCTCTCAAAGTTGGCATCTGACAGGGTGGCTCTCTTGGCACTAAAGATGTCCTTGCCTATGGAAAACAGGCGCTCAACTGCAGCACTGGATGGGATGGCTGTGTTGTACTTAACGAAAAGGTTCATCAACACCTGCTCGCCCAAGAAGGCAACGTCAGTCAATTCCTCCTTCGAGCTGCTTTCCAGCCAGGTCTTCACCAAATTCTGTGCCTTGGACTTTAAAAATTCAGTCGCGGCTCGCCAAGTAGATATATTCCATACTAGCTCCTATAAGTGGACCTGGACCAGTAAATTATCATGGATACCAGCATTATCATACATAAGAAATTGGTTCAAATCTTGAGTAAAGGAGGAAATTAAAAATGAATGGATTCTAAAAAATCTCTGGTTTGCCACTATGGTTCCTGCCAAAATATCCTACAGAAAAAACATAAATATCGTAATGTAAACAAATAAACTAAACGCTTTGTTGAAGATTGCGCATAGTTGCAGTCCTGTCAAAGCGGCTAGACTGCATTAACACGTGCTCAACTTACAGCAAAGACAAATTTAATTGTTGCCATTTGACTGTTTTGGGGTAAAATTAGAGATTTGGGGTTACATGTGCATTTACTTTGTAAATAAATTCGCGCCTCATAAATGGCTTTTCATGATCGAGATATGAAATTCACGGCTTGTTGAAATGGAATCACGGCTCGAAGAAATGGAATCATGGCTGGCAAGTCCATAAAACCATGGCTCAAAAAATTCAGTCGCGGCTCAGCCGGGCTCACCAAGTAGATATATTCTATGCCTTGCCTGCAGCCATATAGCACTTTTTCTGTACTGTCAAACAGGGTAATCAGGGACAGGCAGGGTAAATCAGGACAGTCCTCTAATCCAGTCTCCACTCTTTAGATTTGGTAGCTACTGAGTCGGCTGTCGGAGTTAGTCCGGACTCCGGTGACGGTGAGTCGTAACTCGATAGATCATTCAAAAACATTTAGGGAGCAGAATAAGAAAAACTAATTTAATAAAATGAAATTTTAGAGTTCCAATGGTTATGATTCATTTTTAGTAAAATTAGTCAGATATATATTAAAATTTATTATAGTTTCAACGCAAATAAACTCACGAGTTACGACTCACGAAGTCCATCGCGTGTTTTTGTTTACTAACCAGAATCCGGGTCAGAGTTACCTCCAGTCTGCCGGATTATTTTGAATTATGAAATTCTAAACGAATTTGTCATGGATCAAATCATTGCAGTCTACACTTTTTATTCAATAAATAACAATTCAGAATGTAATTTCTTACGATAAACTTTGAATGATTTTTCAGAACTTCAGATGTCTTGTACATCACACGAATGTCAACTAACCGCGGCACTAATTTATTTAGAAATATAATTTCGAGTGTAGCGGATCTCGCTACATAGAACTAGTATTATGTATAACATATCTCGCTACGTAGAACTAATTTTTATGTTTCTCATACTAACATTAATATTAATACTTACAATATACATTAAAGTCGTACGTTTTAAACCATATTAAATAATTATAACATCATAAGAGTTTCCGAGAAAGCAGCTCAGTCGATGGCCACATCCAGGGCCCTTTCTTACTGGTTCCTTTGGAGCCTCTCAAAATGTTAACGGTCTATTTGGCCCCAGTCATCGAGCCGCCAGCATATCGCGTAAGCTCCCTAACTTAGAAACTCTACTCTGCCGTAGAATAACTCTCATTCAATGTGTTAAGTGCAAGAGTAAAGTTAGTTCAGAAGTCGGAGTCATTGCAAGTTCAATAATCAAATTAACGTATTAAATTAACGTATTTATCATGTCATAAACATAGCTCACGTAGCTTTAACTCATTTGTGAAATGGTGTCGTGAACCGTGAATAGCGTATTTACAAAGGCCTTATTTCGCAGCTATCACAACATCGGCTAACATTCGGCAACCTGCAGCCTGTGTCCTGCACCCGGCAACCTATAGCCTGTATCCTGCAACCGGCAGCCTGCACTCGGCAACCTGCACCGCAACCTCGGCGTCTCAAGCCGGCATCTTCCCGCCAAGCGAACGACGCCATCTTGCATCGCCACCCTGCGTGCCACACCAAGTGAACTCAATTTTGTGATCAATCTCGTGTCTCTGGAACATTCAATTCAGTTATCAATCTCGTGTCTCTGGAACATTCAATTCAGGGATCAATCTCGTGTCTCTGGAACATTCAATTTAGTGATCAATCTCGTGTCTCTGGAACATTCAATTCAGTGATCAATCTCGTGTCTCTGGAACATTCAGTTTAGTGTCACTGCAACTCTCAATATCGTGCCCGGATAACTTCACCACGGTGTCGGAATTAAAAATGCGACCACGAGCACATCACCAAGCCGAGCACATCATCTTCATCACCAACTCGTTCCTCCGATTCCATCGGGATCACCAACATCGAGCAGGTCACGTGAGCTAAGCCAATAAATCAACTTATCAATTAATAATTGTGTGTTTGCTTAACCAACCGAATTCGTCCTGTTGATCACCATGTTTCTGTCTGTCTTTAGTGAACAATTCAAGTTAGCTACCTAGGCCGTTCAAATTCCCTGATTCATTGGAGTTAAACGCAGTTAATGTGGAGTGGCAAGTGAAAGCCCCACACGAGTATTAATCCACAAGACACATTCATCATAGCTCCTGTTTGCTAAAATCGCCCTTGGAGAAACAGATACGAAAGAATGCATGATTAAGAATCATATTTGGTTCAGTTCGAGGGGTGGTCGCGAGAGGCCGATTTTTTCAGTAGTAAATTATTTGAGTTTAGTAAATTATTTGCGTGTTGCCTAACTGAGTCCAGTACTGCCCAGGTCCCGATGAACTAATACGGTCCCATCATCCAATAAAACACCTTTTTAATTAATGAGTATTACGTCATCAGCCGAAAGTCTCAAAAAGCAAACCAAGTCCATGAATTCAGGCCATCCTAGCCCCCAGCAGGGAAGTCAGGAAAATCGTGGCCCCCAGCATACTCTTAGAACTCGCTGAGTGTGCGTAAATACTTACGCACTGCTTTATTGTCTGTGATTGGTAGATTTGGCTTGAAAGGCCGTCAACGATTGGCTGATGAACTTACGAACTCTTAACCCTTATAAGGCCCCTTTCACATAGGGCGGCAATTGCCGCAAGCGTGCGACGGTATTTACCTCCGAACCTCACAGGACATACAAAATGTGAACTGCTGTTCACACGCGACGGATTTTAGAATTTGATGCCTGATGTCCGCGTGTGCAGATACTGCTAAAACTGCGGCGAAGGATTTGCCGTAACAGTTTAGCTTGCTATGGTATTCAATGTAATCTTTCACACTAGGCGGGTTTTTACGCCATTAGCTGGTATGGTACAGAGAGTGGGAATGCATTTAATGTGCATAATAAACAGCACTATCACATTAACTATCTATCATTATCATTAACTATCTGACCATCAGTCAGCAACAGCACAATCAGCAATGACTGATAGATTAGCGACAAATATTGTTACATAATCGTTAAGATATATATTGATTAATCTATATTTCCATCAAGTGATAGAAATATATTTTATATTAGATATATTTTCCATAAAAAATATATTTCCAAATAGATATATGATACATTTCCATCATTTCCACATAAAGATACATTTTCATAAAGATATATTGTTACAAAAACTTGAATAATATTACATAAAAATTGTCTGTTGGTGCATGAAACAGCACTACGACTGATAGATTCCAGCGTTAAAAACCGCCTAGTCTCAGTGCCCGTCATGATGTGATAGTGTGAGGTATGTAGTGCGTGAGCTCCGCGTTCAAATCGAAAACAACCACGGATACTCAATATTCCAATGAATTTGGAAATGTTACTTTGTGGGAATTACTGCCCAATAGCATCAAGTATTTATATTCGCGCATTTATTCGGTTATTATAAATGTACGAATTAGTATGTTTTCGGACGTAGCAGCCCCCGCCCACGCTGCAGCACTGCCGTAACCGGCGCCGGTAGTTTCCTCAGCTTTGATTGCTTAAAGATTTTGTATTTTTCATTATTACAAAGGTTATTTTAAAAAGGTCCTTTTCGCCCTGTTTTCGTCGGGGGTGAACGGAGGATAAAGGTTTCTAATGGTTTCTAATGGTCTTTTAATTGTTTCTAATGGTATTGTTACGGCAGGATGCTGCAGTTGCTGCCCCTGTGCACGCTGGTGAGGCTCTACAGATACACGACGGGGGCAGCAGTTGTGGTCGCTTCGGCTCTGGCGGGCCAACGGAAATCATTGGAAATAACGGAACAAATGGGGTCAATGTGAAATAATGGAACTAATCATAATATTTGTACACCTGAGCCGCAAAAAACCATGGAGGAAGCGGAAACAAAATTTGCAGCGGTAGAAGAAATCGAACCCGCGAACTGGTAAAAAGGCGGGTAAATTTCGGGCATCCTGCGGGATTTGAGCCCGAGGAGCTCCAAAACTTGGGAATTGTGAAATACCGCCAAGAATTGCGCGGAATCCTGCCTATGGATAGCGTGAGACTCCAGGATCTGATAGAGGGGAGTCCTTTGACTAGGTATTTTGCTGAGGGTCACATGACTGAATGCTGGTTGCTGGACAGACTTGCGAGCATTTCCCCTGAATCTTGAATAGCTTTTACCCTGGAAGCTATTCAAGCTTTCAGGGTAATAGCTTCCACTCTGTACTATGAATAGCTTCCACTCTGTAATTTGAAAAACTCTTGTCCTGAATTTTGAATAACTTTTACTGTGAATCTTGGGTAAAGTTTATCTTGAATTACAATCTTGAATTTCAGCTACCCTTATTCATGGATTATTGTAAAGTAGTTACCCTGATTCTTAAATAGTTTTACCCTGAGTTGAAATAGTACGAGTATTTACCGCGATTCGAATAGCCTGACTTCTTTTTTTCCACGGCTTGAAATAGTTTTAATACGATTCTTGAACAATTAACATCCTGATTAAAAGTAAAATTTACTCAGATTCGAAATATTTCAAGTATTTGTACCGATTCTTGAATAGTTAAGAAGGGTGGGTGGATAGCTAGAGGTCAGCATAGCCCAAGTCCACAGTGCGATTCATATACCTTCCCGAGCGTAACGCAGCCGGGCATCTTCACAGCTTTTGACACAAAGCGCCCACCACAACAGCGCAGTTCAGTCACAGGCCGGAGCGCATACAGGCCGGAGCACAACTGGCCGGGGCGTTTTTAGGTACGGACGATATTTTATTGAGATTTGTGCTGGACAATTGTTCTCTATTAAGATTTATTCCAGGCTTACATGATATTTAATTAAGATTTATTCCAGGCATATACAATATTTTATAGGATTTTTCAGTCATGTATTATATTTCATTGAAATTTGTTATAGGCAATTACTTTATTTTCTTAGGATTGGTGCCAGGCTTACATGAAAGTTTATTGAGATTTTTTTCCAGGCATACACCAAATTTTATTGAGATTTTTTTCCAAGCATGTACAATATTTTATTGAAATTTTTTCCAGGCATATAACATATTTTTTTTAGATTTTTTCCAGGCATATACCATATCTTACTGAGATTTTCTCGAGGCATATACCATATTTTATTGAAATTTTCTCGAGGCATACATCATATTTTATTGCGATTTTCTTCAGGCATATACCACATTTGATTGAGATTTCGTCCAGGAATTTACCATTTTTATTGAGATTTTTTCCAGGCATATACCACATTTATTGAAATTTTCTTCAGGCATATAAAATATTTTATTGAGATTTTCTGGAGGCATATACCATATTTTATTGAAATTTTCTCGAGCCATACGCATATTTTACTACAATTTTCTTCATGCAAATACCATATTTTATTGAGATTTTCTCCTAGTATATACCATATTTTATTGAGATTTTATCCAGGCATATACAATATTTTATTGAGATTTTTTTCCAGTCATATGTGATATTTTATTCGAATATGTTAGGTATATGTTTTGTTTAGCGAGGTTATAGGCATATACGATATTTAAATATAAGAAAACATAAAATGCTTATGATTTTATGAAAAAACTTTTTACCTTGCAAACATTTTTTACCCTTTTTAGCGCATTTTCTCATTTACGGAAAAAATGCCCTATTGTGCTCGTCATGTCCGTCCATCTGTACGTGACTTCACGTTCTCGTTGATTGTGAGAAAATGCGCTTTCTGTCACTCACTGCAGTGAGTACTGAGCTATATTTTTTTATCAACATTGTTTTCATAGTACTGGGTAGAAATTCAGCTGAATTCTGGATCCCAAGTAGCGGAGTAGAGTTTGTCAAGTTTGCAAGAACTTGAACTGGTTGTCCTGATCCATCAAAGTTGACACCTTGTCCAGTAGAGTTGCCTAGGTGTCAAAGTTGACACAAGGTGTCAAAGTTGACACCTTGTCCAGGAGAGTTATGCCCCATGCCATGCCCAATTTCTCCAAGAATTCCATGGAAGTTATTGTTGCTTCTTTTCTGACTTGGTGCTTGATATTCTCTATCAGTGTTAGCTTTAGCCTTTCTTTTTTCGGCTAGAGAGGCTATTGGCAAAGGGTAATTATCTATCTGAGGCATCTCTTCCCTCTTGGGGTCCTCTGAAAAGGACAAGTTAGGAAAAGGCCACTCATCCTCAGATTCAGAGGCCCCATCAGAGGTTATCATTGCTCTTGATTTTTTCTTTCCTTTCATTTTGCAGGCTACAAATCCATTCCCTGGAGTATTAATATATACATTATTAATATATACATTGATGTATCCAATAAAGCTAAATAATGAAATTAAGTCAAAAGAAACAAAGTAATAATCCTACAAAATACCAAAGAATAAAATACGATATCCTTCCCTACCCTCTTCCTATTATTCCCCTCCTACTCAAGTATCAGTACTGCAAAAGAATTAAATATTGGAATTTTCAAAAACCTACTGGTAAGTTGGCAACTATCTTCAGAAAGGTTAACCACCGATTTGCAAAATGAAACAGCTCCTCTTACCAACGTTCGTAGTCAGACCCGATGTGCACTACTACTACGAGCAACAAATGAATGTGAGGCTAATTGAACGGATAAATCTAAGGCCCACGGCTGCGCATCCGGTTTCGGCCCCGCCATCGTATTCATGTCACCACTTCATTTTCAGGATCAAGCGGATATTTCAGAATCATGAACAAATTCAGACTAAGTTGCATGGGCTTGGAAGAGTCTTTTTAATGGAGAATAATTACACCAGTCATCCATGGCACATGACTGCGAAGTTGTTGAACAAATGTCAACAAATATCGGTAGAAAAAGAGTATCCAGGGTAGACTTGTACTCTGCAGGCTATTGGTGGAACATAAGAAGGGCGTGCTACCACTGCTTCGGTGAGGTGGCAGCATATTACCACGTAAGTGTTTGCATGGCACCTACCCACGTATGGACAAATTTTTTAGCCTCCGTCTATAATTGTCAATAAAACATCACTTCTGCACCAATAATATTTATTTAACTAAGCGGGTTCTCATCTTCCTTCAGTTCCTGATTAGAAACTGTAATGGGCTTGGCATGCAGGGTTCCATTGGGTGTAGATCGTGATGAACCGCTGCAGAGAACCGCTCTTGAACGACAGCAGTGAACCGCTTAAACACCAGTAACCACTTTTTTAATCTGTAAAAGAAACAAAAATTTAACAACACACATGCATACTATTACCTGCCTGAGACATCGAAACGGTACAACAAATGAGTACATTTGTAATCAGGTACTATGACATTGGAAGACCATGAACACAGATATTCGTGATGGAAAAATACGGAAACAACTATAAGGTGTTCACAGGAATCGCATAATCATCAGGACAACTTGGTTACTTCTTGGGTTTGAAAGTTTTGAACGTGTTGTAGGAAGGAATGTTTGTTAACATGTGTTGTCAGGAGGACTGGACGTTAACATGTGTTGTCAGGAGGCCTGGACGTTAATATGTGTTGTCAGGAGGACTGGACGTTAACAAGTGTTGTCAGGAGGACTGGACGTTAACATGTGTCATGTGTTGTCAGGAGGACTGGACGTTAACATGTGTTGTCAGGAGGACTTAACGTTAACATGTGTTGTCAGGAGGACTGGACGTTAACATGTGTTATCAGATAGGCTATCTGCAAACCTATATTGTCGGAAATAAGGTAGGGGGGAAATAATTTATAACAGTAGAGTGACAATAGGCACATCACTAAATCTGCTGTTCGTCAGTAAGAAGAAACCTCGATTTAGCTACCAACAAGACCTAATGAATGCGCTCTCCACAGAAAACTACCCTTGATCAACCTGTCCCAGATCTACCTCTTTACCTAACTGCATTGTATATTTCATTCCTTACTGTTACTTGATTAAAGAGCAATTAAACTGACAAGCCCTGTGGACTCATTGAACTTACCCAGACTTCTGCCAGAATAACGCCTAAGCTAGCATCCATCACATAGACATATGTTGACAGCGAAGATGCCAGGTTGGTGAGTGTGATGTTGCCAGCAGATATTGGCGCCGTGAAAGTGTTGCCGACACCGAACGCTTTCTTGATTGCCAGAGTGGTACCGGGTAGGACGCCACAGACGTCGTAAGCTGTCAAGTTAGTAGGCCAGTGGAAGACGACATCCGTCCCATTCACTTCGTAGGAGTACAGGCTTTCATCATCAAGGCCGTTGAGAGGTACTGTGAAAGAATGACATCCTCTATGAGAGGGTAGTAGAGCGAGTCTGTTGAAGGAATTATATGAAGTGTATGAATTATATGAATTAAATGAATTAAATAAATTAGATGAATTATATGAATTATACGAATTATATGAATTATAACTAAGTTGCAGGTTTGATACCCAGGCCGCTAGCACCACTTTGTGGAAAATGATGCCCGAATACGGGCCAAATATTGTACGCAATGTGGCATATGTTTGCATATACTGTATCTTCTGCCCAACACTGTAACTAAAACAATTCGTACCTAATATTGTACCTGAAATGTTTGGTATTATACTAGTCTATGGATGTGAAGTATAGTGATACCCAGAATTCAATTTTTCAGCCTTCCAATTTTACTTAGGTTATCATAACAGAATTATAATTAATGATGAATGTTGTTTAGTTGGACCAATGCTAATGCTCTAATTTTGGGTTCTTACAACTGAAATCGAAAAAATTGTAATCCGTGTAATTTACACCGCCCGTCGTCTGGAAGTACGTTATTTTGAGCCCGAAAGTCAGGCAAATATCAGGCACGTCCGCCGTTCCAATCTCGATGATGCCTTTTGGTTCAGATATGGGGAAGTCAAGCTCCGGATTAGGGCGAGATATGTCCATGTACCAGATGCCAATCTCAATGGTGAACTTGGTGAAGCTACCGCAGCCAGGGGAAGCCTGTAGGTTAGGTTGATGAGTTAGAGAAGGGGATGGAAATAAGTTGGTGTGGACAGTGGGTGTGGACAGTGGGTGTGGACAGTGGGTGTGGACAGTGGGTATGGACAGTGGGTGTGGACAGTGAGTGTGGACAGTGGGTGTGGACAGTGGGTGTGGACAGTGGGTGTGGA
>NW_025938242.1:0-14855 GCF_000764305.2 Hyalella azteca | reverse complement strand
GCCACTACTGTCCCCGTGTTGTACTGGCCGCCACTACTGTCCCCGTGTTGTACTGGCCGCTACTACTGTCCCCGTGTTTTACTGGCCGCCACTACTGTCCCCGTGTTGTACTGGCCGCCACTACTGTCCCCGTGTTGTGCTGGCCGCCACTACTGTCCCCGTGTTGTGCTGGCCGCCACTACTGTCCCCGTGTTGTGCTGGCCGCCACTACTGTCCCCGTGTACAAGCAATTTTAAGGCTGAAGGTTATGTTAGGTTGCTATTTGATCTGAAGCTTCCAATGAAAAAAATTCCAATGAAAAAATATGCCCCCAAGACTGCATGTTCAATACAAGTGAATAACACATTCACATAGAGCAATGAAATTGAAAAAATAAGTAAATAAAGATACATTTACAGCCTTACGTCGTAAGATACGATGATCGTTTTGTTCGGGAAGAACTTGGCTTCCATTGTGAATCCTGGCACGTAATTGAACGGCCAGTACTCTTGTGGTTCTGCTCAATAGAAGACAACTTAGTGGTAATATTGGCCTTGTGTGGGTCATCCTGAAACAGGGTATCAGTGCAACGGACAGAAAGTGGGTCAGTATTAGGACAGTACTGTATTATATATGTCCTGTTATTATTATTAAGTATCATAACACATTAGTAGCCTAATACGTTGTAAGGGATTGCAATATGACTCTTGAAATTTATCGTTTAGCGTTTTGATTCACCTTTGACGTGACCTCGTTTAGATGCGCTCTGTATTTCATCATTGTATGGGAACCCCACCACAGAGGTGCGTGTAGGTATTGTCTAGCTATTCTTGTGATAATCATGTTGTACTGGCAGTGCTTTATATAGGCTCATGTACTTATCCAGTGCTTTATATAGGCGACTATGAATATCATTAATTGTATTAATCTGTTACTAATATTTGCCAAGTTTGCATTATATTCTAATTTGTTAGAGTCCATAATTTGTTTATTCACGCATTTTCAGAAAGGCTCCGAAACCTGAGGCCGGAGTTAGAAGTGCTAAGGAAATACACGGTTTATTCATTTGTATTCTTGTATCCGTCATTTGTTTATTATTATAGTTATTTATTAAAAGTTTGGGGGAAACCAGAATTTGTTTGCTTATTTATTGAATAGACCCCAACAACTTGACCCATTTATATTTCTGAGCTTGATCTCCTGAGTACATACGAGTTGAATTCTAATTCGATCAAATCCGATGGAAACATTATGGAGAAATCTTTGGCCTTACTTTAAAAAGTCTAATTTTTATGTTCACATGTTGAACTAAATATACTGGTGTAATTCCAATATGAATCTTCCTCATAACTAAATAGTATAAAACATAGCTACATAGCCCATAACAAAGCTACACAAGACGGAACCTAAACTACATTGTCCAAAACAAAGCTACATGGTCCAAAACAAATCTATATAGTCAGAACCTAAACTAAGTAGTCCAAATCTGAGCAACATAGTCCGAACCAAAGTTACATAGTACTCAATTTTCCGTATTCGATGTTAGAATATAGAGTAGATCTACCATCATTTATGGTACCTGGTATGGGAGTCACCACCGTCTGGGCGGTGGTACCGAACTTCTCTCCGGTGGGGAGACCGAAGGAGACGGTGACGTTTGCGCTGCACCCTGGGACGTTCTCTATCGTCGTCTGGGACGAAGTGGTTTCGACGTACTTCTCCTGGCCGGAGAAGCTGACGATGAGGCCGGGGTAGTTGCAGCCACCATCGTTTGCAGTCCACGTCACGTCGAAGTTGTTATTCGTACTCGCCGTCAGGGTCGCAGCCATCGTCAACACTTTGAAATTTCCTGTTGAATAGTAGGAAGGAAGCGTTTACTTAAAAGAGTCTCTTCATATCTTCCTTTATTTGACAAGAAAAATTAGGATTTTTACATTGGTATCCACTCTCCGAAATTAAGATTAAGTTTTCGGTTGCAGCAACGGACCGCACCCACCGCAACTCAACTGGACCAGAGATGAGCAAAGTGCGAGACTTGTCGAGACAGGGATGCGAGAGTTTGCAAGAAGACTTGTTTGCAATATGTGACTGCAAACACAGTGCAAAATTCACCCCTAATGTCAGGTCGGGATCAAAAACAACTACTTGGCACCGGATGGCACAGAAATTGAGAAGTAATTTATTCACGACCGCGCAGTGATGAAGAGTTTGGTGACGTGTAGGTGCAAAATCTGCAAGATGCAAGTAAAAAATAATGTTGATCTTGTGGACGTTCAGAACTAGAGAAACGGAACTGATAATCACATTCTTCAAAGCCCTTGTGGCCCATCTCTTCGAGTACTGATGTCAGCTGCGGACCCCATTCACGGTTTGCGCAGTGCGGCCATTAGAAGCGGTCAAGGGAATCTTCATGTGAAGGAACGAAATCTTCGGGATGCCAAAATATCACAATGAGAAAAGACACTTTGTACAACACTCCTTCCAACAAAAATCTTGGTTTCAGAGCTCAGTTTGCGGAAGCAATCCCTTTCGATAGCGTGACCAAGGCTGTTTTATGTCTTGCCTATGGAGATAACAAGAGGAGTCGTTCTCCCTGGAGGCCCTAAAGAGACCTGACTTGTTACTAGGCACAATCAATGATCACACGGGGTAGGCCGGAGAAAAAGACAACGTACCAGAGAGCCCTGCGACTGCAATGTTCTGAACCCATCCCACACAGGAACATGAATTTATCCCACCCACCGTAACTGGCCTGGATCAGAGGTGGATGGACTAATTCATCGCCCCCCACCGAAATTGGGCTCGACCAGGGGTGGGTTGGACTAATCCATATACACCCACCGAAAGTGGGCTTGAACAGAAGTGAAATTCCCAATTCTATCGCACCCACCGAAATTTGGCTTGACCAGAGGAGGGTTGGCTTGGTAGATGGCTATGTAGTTTGCGGCTGCCGCCTTCTGGTCGGCACATGCATGACTCGGTACTGTTGCGTTGTAGGTGAGGCAGGTGGTACCATCGAAGGACAGGGTGGAGTGTCCTGCAAACGTTGAGGCGATTAGTAAAGAGGTTAATACATAGTAGCTTTGGTCAATTATTATTGCATTCCATTAATACTTCGTAAATGGCAGCTTTTGCGGCGGTAAACAACGGCAGTAGCAAACTCACCGGCTACTGCGGCTGCGTTGACGCAGTCCCTGAAGGTGGCCGCGCTCGGCTGGGAGCTTGTGAAGCATTTCAATATCGCCGGGTAAGTGTATGCGCGGTTATACATGATTCCCTTCTTAGACATGATGGACTGGAACACGACCGACCTTTTGGTTTTCTTGCAGGCTGCCATGGGGCCTTTGGGGGTCACAAGCACCTGTAATCATTAAAATGCTGAATATATACTAGAATATTGATGTTGGTGAGAGGACACAGTTGAGACAGTTGCTTACGAACAAACTTGTGGTGCATGGCACAGTAAAGCCTATGTTTTCAAGAGGGAAATATAGCTGAAATTTTCATGAAATCCCAACGCGAAAATATGCTCACGAATTTCATTTTAATTAGACGCGTGTGATGGTTGTTTCAACTCACATCAACAGCAGGGCCTGTAGGCAGGCTCGCCTGTGGGCAGGAAAAGTGTTAATTCTTTCAGTATCAGCTATCACAGATCAATGAGCAGCTCACGATTTGTCTACTTGACATTTCACAAGCAGTTTGTGGCATGTGGGTTAGTTTTGTACCCTAGCTGTATAAAAACGTCTAATGTTAACCATATTCAGAGGAGGATATAATTAAATAAATACTGTTAATTATACCAAAGTTAATTATAATGACCTGGGCTTCATGGAGCACCGTGGTCAAAATTCCGGCAAGAATCAGCGGCAGGAGTTTTGCCATCTTGACCTTCCCGACCTGGGGAGCCACGAGACTATGATTATTATTTAAGATATTAGAAGGATTATAATTAATGATACATGAAATTATTAGTAGTATTGAAAAAGAGCTTATCTGCACAGTTTGGTAGAATTTTCAATTCTGCGTCGGAACGCTCTCTTTCATTCTACTAATGTGAAAGAGGCCAAAAATATGAATTTTGTGTTTTCGATCGTTGAAAAAATTTATATTTTATACAGAAGATATTTACGATGTCAGTGTTTTGTTGAAGTTTATTAGAACGCTAAGTTAATGCACTCAGTGATCGCTAAGTTAAGGCACTCGGGGAACGCTAAGTTAGGGCACTCAGTGTACGCTAAGCCACGAAACAAGTGGTAAACGTTATGAAACAAGTGGCAAACGCTATGAAACAAGTGGCAAACGCTATAAAACAAGTAGCAAACGTTATGAAACAAGTGGTAAACGTTATGAAACAAGTGGTAAACGCTATGAAACATGTGGTAAACGTTATGAAACAAATGGTAAACGCTATGAAACAAGTGATGAACGCTATGAAGCAAGTGGTAAACGCTATGAGACAAGTGGTAAACGCTATGAAACAAATTGTGGACGCTATGAAACAAGTGGTAAACGCTATGAAACAAGTGGTAAACGTTATGAAACAAGTGGTAAACGCTATGAAACATGTGGTAAACGCTATGAAGTGTGACGGAATACATATTATGTGATATTTTTTTTATTTTTAGGAGTACTGTATGATCACGTGTTATTTTGATAATGTTCTTTTGTTAGATTAGTGACTCAATGTGATTGCATATATTTTTATGACCAGAATATGGAATCTCGTTATTGTGATATTATTTTGTATGACCTAAAAATGTGTAAGCATATTTATATTTCGTGACTGAAACGAGGAATTTCCTTTGTTGTCATATCATCTGTCTGTAGCGTTGCGTGTAATCGTCTGCTAGACACCATGCGTCGTCTGCTAGCCCTGACACATTTAGACTTACTCTATATGTTAATCGTAAAATATTACTTGACCTAAGATTTATTCGCTTTAATGTGCCATTATTGTGTCAAAGGACTTTATCTTTTGCGATAATCGTAATGATTTACTGTTGTACTGTACGAGGATAAGTGTTGTTAATAGACGACACAATCGTTAAGTAAAGATGGCTACGTCGCCATCTTGCGTAAGGGAGCTAGACATCTTAGAGGCAGATGTTTTATAAGAAGTCGATTATAACTACACTATAACGACATGACTATAGTCATGTCGTCAAAATGTTAAACTCTTTATTGATATGATTTCATTAGATGATAATGCTTCGCATGATATATGCTTAGTCAATATTCATTTGTCTAGTCTATTGACGAGCTGGTATCAACTCACGCGCTCGCGAGTTAGTTATCATCGAGTTATTCTATCTTATATCAACTTTCACTTATCATTATTTGACCAAAAGATTATATTATGATTCTATTTTATTGTAATATACTATATTATCTATATTTTTTGCATATAGACGAATTTAGTAGCCCATTGAGCATAGTAGCCATTTAGTAGCCCATTGAGTAGCATTGTTGAGGTAAGCTCATTTTGGCTGAGTTACCCCCTCGTTGTGTGCGCTCAGAAGTTATGTGTGCTCAGTGTTACAGGGTTGGGATGACACGGTTTCGACTCGAAACAGGCAGAGCCAAATTTAGGCTTCCAAGAATAAACTCCACCGCAGTTCTGGGCATAACTCTTAATGAGTTCCTCCAACGGACTAACAACGGCGTAGGTGGAGTTCTTGGATAGTTCCAGGTTTTGGCTGCGTTGGGCGGTTAACAGCCGTTCAATTCGCACCCTCGTGTCGTAGAGGCAAATAACCTCGGCGCTCGAGTTAATTGTCAGCGGCTTATTGGGGGCTAGTACCCTTCAATAGTAGTGCTTTTGAGGCGTAACTGCCACCCTGTTCCTTTGTGGTTGTTAGCATCTCGGGGCGGTTAGTTCCCGTAACATTTGCTATCCATCTTTGTGACTCTTGGCAGTATATTAGGGCTAGGACCCCTAGTCTCTGCATCTGGTCGTCGGCATCTCGGTGCGGATAGTTCCCGTACCATTTGCTGTACGTTTTTGTGATTTGGCCGTGTATTAGGGCTAGAACCCCTAGTCTCTGCGGTTCGTTGTCGGCATTTCGGTGCGGTTATTTCCCGTACCATTTGCTATCTGTTTTTGTGATTTGGCCGTGTATTAGGGCTAGAACCCCTAGTCTCTGCGGTTCGTTGTCGGCATCTCGGTGTGGTTTGTTCCCGTGCCATTTGCTATCCGTTTTTGTGATTTGGCAGTGCATTAGGGCTGGAACCCCTGGTCTCTGCGGTTCGTTGTTGGCATCTCGGTGCGGTTAGTTCCCGTACCGTTTGCTATCCATTTTGTTATTCGCAGCTGTGTATTAGGGCTCATACTGTGTGGTTTCTCGGCTGTTTGTACCCCTGAAATGTCAAGCCTTTTTCCGCGATCTTTTGGATTATGACGAATAGTAAATTGTGCGCCCCGTATGAAGAAACTTGTATTTGCCTGAAGATTACCAGTATACTACGAAAAGTTCATCGTGTTCATTACTCCTTTCTACAACGCAAGGGAATTTAGAGCCGGACCAAAAAGCGACTCTTTAGCCCTTCTGTTTAGTATCTGTACGAAAGTCTACACTAAGTCGGCACGCTACCCGTAAATATTTCAACTTCGCGGCAGTGTTTCCGGTTACAGAAGCAAGTGGTAAACGCTATGAAACAAGTGGTAAACGCTACAAAACAAGTGGTAAACGCTATGAAGCATGTTGTAAACGTTATGAAACAAGTGGTAAACGCTATGACACAAGTGGTAAACGCTATGAAACAAGTTGTAAACGTTATGAAACAAGTGATAAACGCTATGACACATGTGGTAAACGCTATGAAACATGTTGTAAACGCTATGAAACATGTGGTAAACGCTATGAAAAAAGTGGTATACGCTATGAAACAAGCGATAAACGCTATGAAACGAGTGGTAAACGATATGAAACAAGTTGTAAACGTTATGAAACAAGTGGTAAACGCTATGAAGCAAGTGGCAAACGCTATATAACAAATGAAAAACGCCATGAAACAAGTGGTAAACGCCATGAAATAATTGATGAACGCTATGAAGCATGTGGTAAACGCCACGAAACGAGTGGTAAACGCTATGAAACAAGTGGTAAACGCTATGAAACAAGTGGCAAACGTTATGAAACATGTGGTAAACGCCATGAAACAAGTGATAAACGACATGACACAAGTGGTAAACTCTATGAAATCAGTGGTAAACGCTATGAAACATGTGGTAAACGCCATGAAACTAGTGGAAAACGCTATGAAACATGTGGTAAACGCCATGAAACAAGTGGTTAACGCTATGAAACAAGTGATAAACGCCATGAAACCTGTGATAAACGCCATGAAACAAGCGGTAAACGCTATGAAACTAGTGGTAAACGCTGTGAAACATGTGGTAAACGACATGAAACAAGTTGTAAACGCCATGAAACAAGTGGTAAACTCTATGAAACCAGTGGTAAACGTTATGAAACAAGAGGTAAATACCTATGAAACATGTGGTGAACGCTATGAAACATGTGAAACAAGTGGTAAACGCTATGAAACGAGTGATAAACGCCATGAAACATGTGATAAACGCCATGAAACAAGTGGTAAACGCCATGAAACTAGTGATAAACGCCATGAAACAAGTGGTAAACGCTATGAAACTAGTGGAAAACGCTGTGAAACATGTGGTAAACGTCATGAAACAAGTGGTAAACGATATGAAACAAGTTGTAAACGACATGAAATAAGTTATAAACGCCATGAAACAAGTAGTAAATGCTATGAAACATGTGGTAAAAAGTAAATTTTTATTTAACTCTATAACCCCTATCTTTTAATCAAATTATTTCTCATTCAACTGCAACCCAATCTTTTTAAAGTTATATTTTATTCAATTATAACCCTTATAATTTAATCAAATTATTTTTTATTTAATTTAACCAGTATCTTGCAGTCAAGGTAATTTTTTTATTCAACTTTAATCCCTATCTCTTAATAAAGTTTTTTATTTAACTTTGACCATAATCTTTTAATTAAGTTACATTTTATTCAACTTCAACCTCTATCTTTCAATCATGTTATTTTTTTCAACTTCAACCCTTTTCTTATAATCAATTCATATTTATTCAAGTTTAGCGTCTATGTTTTAATCAAGTTATTTATATTGAACTTTAACCCCTTTCTTTCAATAAAGCAATTCCTTATTCAACCTTAACCCCTATCTTCTAATCAAGGTTTAATATCTATTTAATCTAATCCCTATCATTTAGTTAGAGTTATTTTTATTTACCTTTAACCCCATCTTTTACATGTTTTTTATTTAACTTTAACCCTTATCTATCAATCAAGCTATTTTTATTCCACTTTAACCCTTATCTTTTAATCAGCTTATTTTATTATTTTGTCAGCCCCAATCATTTATTCAAATAATTATTTGTTCAACTTTAACCACTATCCTTTAATCAATTTCTTTTAACTTTTACCCTTATATTTTAATCAAGTTATTTTTCATTCAACTGGAAGCCCTACTTTTCAATCAAGATATTTTTTATTAAACTTTAACCCCTATCTTTTAATCAAGATATTTTTTATTTGATTTTAATACCTTATTTAAAATCAAATTATTTTATTTAACTTTAACCCCTATCTTTTAACCAAGTTATTTCTCATTCAACTTTAACCCTATCTTTTAATTAAGTTATATGTTATTTAAATATAACCCCTATAATTTAATCAAGCTATTTTCTATTAAATTTAACATCTATCTTGTGTTCATATTATTCTTTATTCAACTTTAACCTCTGTCTCTTAAAAAAAATTTATTTAACTTTGGCCCCTAACATTTTATCCAGTTATTTTTTATTTAACTTTAACCGCCATATTTCAGTCATGTTGTTTTTTATTCAAATTTAACCTCTATCTTATAACCAAGTTATTTATATTCAACTTTAGCCCCTAACTTTTAATCAAGTTATTTTTATTCAACTTTACTTCCCATCTTCCAATCAAGTTATTTTTTCTTCAACTTTAACCCCTCTCTCTTAATAAACTTTGTTTTGTATTTACCTTTAAACCCTATCTTTTAATCAAGTTATTTTGTATTCAACTTCTTCCCCAATCTTACATATATAATATTTTTCATTCAGCTGCAGCCTTTATTGTATAATCAAGTTATTTATGTTCAACTTTAGCCTCTATCTTTCATTCAAGTTATTTTTTTCAACTTTAACCTCTATCATTTAATCAAGTTATTTTTTATTTAATGTTATCCCCTATCTTTCAATCAAGTTATTTTTATTTCAAATTCAACTATCATCTTTCAGTCATGTTATTTTTAATTCAACTTTAACCCCACCACTTTATCATGATAATTTTCATTCAACTTTAACTCCTCTCTTTTAATCAAGTTATTGTTCATTCAATTTTAACAACTATCTTTTAATCAACTAATTTTTTTTAACTTCAACCTCTATCTTTCAATCAAGTTAATTATTATTCATCTTTAGCCCCTTTCTTTTAATCAAACTATTTTCATTCAATTTGACCCATAACTTTTAATAAAAATATTTTTATTTTACTTCAATCTTTCAATTAATATATTTTCTATTCAACTATAACCCCATTCATTCAATCAAATTATTTTCTACTCATCTTAAACCCCTATTTTTTTAGTCAAGATATTTTTTAATTACTTGCAGCCCCTATCTTTTAAGCAAGTCATTCTTCTCCTATCTATATCTTTATATCAAGAAATTATCTATTCAACTTCAAACCCTAACTTTTATTCAAATTTTTTATTCACTTTTAACTCCTGTCTTTCAATCAAGGTACTTTTTTGAACTGAAAGATAGGGATTGAAATTAAATAAAAATAACATGATTAGAAGATGGGGTAAATTTAAATATTAAATATCCAGATTGAAAGATAGGTGTAAAAATTGAATGGAAAATAACTCAACAAAAAGATAGAGATTAGACTTAAATAAAAAATTAGTAGCATAATAGATAGGGGTTAAAGTGCTAAGAAACAATTGATAAACACTATGGAGCAATTGGTAAACGCTATGGAACAAGTGGTAATGCTATGAAACAAGTAGTAAACGCTATGAAACAAATGGTAAGCGCTATGAAACATTGGTAAACGCTATGAAACAAGTGGTAAACGCTATGAAACAAGTGGTAAACGACATGAAACCAGTGGCAAGTCTTGCATTCAACACACACGTCAATAGCCTGAGTACATCACCGAATAAAAATATGTTCTATTCACAAATATTCCAGTAAAATGAGCTGGCCACAAGTGCAAGGATTGTTCGGTAGCTATAATTACCCCCTCCCCTCATTACCCTTCGCCCTACCCCCTGTGGGGGTAATGCATTTAAACATAAAAAGCTAACTCACCAAATAAGCTTCCTGTTCTTTTGTGTGGCTGAACTGAACACTTTCACCTGTTGAACAGTAACAGATCTGTTCAGCCCAAGTATTGCTGCACCTGTTGAACAGTAACAGATCTGTTCAGTGTTCCCTCAGCTTCAGTTCCATTGACGCACAAAACAAGTGTTCAGTTCAGCCACACAAAAGAACAGGAAGCTTATTTGGTGAGTTAGCTTTTATGTTTAAAAACATTACCCCCACAGGGGGTAGGGCGAGGGGTAGTGAGGGGGGTAATTAGAGCTACCAAACAAATGATCTTTTATTCAATGCACTTAGACCAGCTTATTTTAGTGGAATATTTGTGAATAGAACATATTTTTATTCGGTGATGCACGCAGGCTTTTGATGCGTGTGTTCTATACGAGAATTACCACTAGTTTCATGTCGTTTGCCACTAGTTTCATAGCATTTACCACCTATTATATATCGTTTATAACTTGTTTCATAGCGTTTATCACTTGTTTCATAGCGTTTGTCACTTGTTTCATAGCGTTTTCCACTTGTTTAATAGCGTTTTCCACTTGTTTCATAGCGTTTACCACTTGTTTCACATAATTCACCACTTGTTAATATAGCGTTTACTACCACTAGTTTCATACCTTTTTCCACTCGTTTCATAGTGTTTACCAATTGTTTAATTGCACTTTAACCTCTATATTTTAATCTACTTATTTTTTATTCAACTTTAACCTCAATACTTTAATCTGGGTATTTATTATTTAATTTTTACCCCCATCGTCTAATGATGTTATTTTTATCTAATTTCAACCCCTATCTTTTAGTTCAAAAAAGTACCTTAATTGTGAGATAGGGCTTGAAACAAAATAAAAAAAATGATTAAAAGATGGGGCTTAAAGTTGAATAGAAAATTTCTTGATATAAAGATGGAGAAAAAATCAAATAAAAAATGACCTGAGTAAAAGATAGAGGTTGAAAGTGAACAAAAAATATCTTGAATAAAAAGTAGAGGTTTAAGTTGAATAGAAAATAACTTGATTAAATGATAGGGGTTATAGTTAGGTAAAAAATATCTTGATTAAAAGATAAGGGTTAAAGTTGACAAAAAAATTACATGATCGAAGAAGGTAGTTAAAAATTGAATAAAAAAACATGATTAAAAGATGGGCGTTAAAATTAAGTAAAAAATAACTTGATTAAATGATAGTGAGTAAAGTTGAATGAAAAATTACTTGATTGAAAGATAAAGGCTAAAGTTGAATATAAATAACTGGATTATAAGATAGAGGTTAAAGTTGAATAAAGAATAACAAGATTGAAAGACAGAGTTGAAGTTGAATACATAATACCTTGATTAAAAGAGAGGGGTCAGAGTTAAATAAAAAAGATATCAATAATTTGGGGTTAAAGTTGAATAAAAATAAGTTGACTGCATGATAGGGGCCAAATTGAATAAAAAATAACCTGAGTAAGTTATAAAGGTTTTAATTGAATAGAATATAATTGAAAAAAGATTGGGTTGAAGTTGAATGAGAAATAATTTTATAAAATTTAGAAAATAAAGTTAAATAAAAAATTACTTGATTTAGAATGAGGGTTCAATATAATAAAAAATAACTTGATTAGAAGATAGAGGTTGAAGTTACATAAAAATAACTTGATGAAAAGGTTAAAGTTAAAAGTGACTAAAAAATATTTTTGTTAAATGATAGTGGTTAAGGTTTATTAAAAAATTGATTTGAAGGTATATTGAATGAAAAAAACTCATTAAGAGTTAGGGGTTAATGTTCAATAAAATACATTTTGATTGAAAGGCAAGGGTTAAATTTTGATTAAAAATAACCTAAAAGATTGGGGTTAGAGGTGAATAAAAACATTTTGATTAAAAGATAGGGGTTAAAAATGAATAAAATTACTAAAATGAATCAAAAAGTTACATGATTGAAAGATTGCGGTTAAAGTTGAACCAAAAAACTACTTGATTAAAATATATGGGTTAAGATTAAGTAGAAAATAACCCGATAAAGTGATAGAGGTTTAAGTTAAATGAAAAAAAACTTTTTTGAGAAATAAGGGTTAAAATTGAATAAAAAAACAAATTGAAAAAAGATAGATGTTTAAGTTAAATTAGAAAAAAACATGATTAATAGGTTAGGGTTGAACTTGACTAAAAACTAGCTTTATTAAAAGATATGGGTTATATTGGAGCAAAAAATGACTTGATTGAAAGGTAGGGGTTGAAGATGAATAAAATTTTAACTTGATTAAAATATAGGGGTTGAAGTTAAAAACACTTTATTCACAGAAAGCTGTTAAATATGCATCAAAAATAATTTGATTAAAAGATAGGGGTTAAAATTAAATAAAAAATAACTTGATTAGAAGATAGGGGTTAAAGCTGAATAAAAAACTTGATTGAATGATATGGAATAAAATTAAAAGAAAAAATAACTTGATTAAAAGTTAGAGGTTAAAGTAAAGAAAATAACTTGATTAGATGATAGGGGTTAAATATGCATGAAAAATTACTCAATTAAAATATATAGGATAAAGTTTAACAAAAAATAACTTAACTGAGAGATATGGCATAAAGTTGAATAAAAAATAGATCAATTAATAGATAGAGGTTAAAGTTAAAAATAATTGATTAGCAGATAGGGGATCCAAGTGAATTGAAAATAACTTGATTAAAATATAGGGATTAATGGAAAAAAACTTTATAAAAAGAAATGGGTTAATGTTAAATAAAAATAACTTGAATACTTGAATAAAAGATAGAGGTGATAGTTAAATAAAAAATTACTTGAATAATAGATAGGGCTTAAAATCAATAAAAAATGACTCGATTAAAATATAGGGGTTAAAATTAGTTTATAAATAACTTGATTGAATGATAGAGGTTAAAGTTGAATAAAAAAAATTACAGAGAGATATATGTTAAGCTAGAATAAAAAAAAAACTTGATTGAAAGGTAGGGGTTGAAATTGAATGAAAAATAATGTGATAAAAATATAGAGTTGAAAGTTAAAAAAAACTTGATTGAAAGATGGGGTTAAAGTTGAATGAAAAATAACTTGATTAAAAGATGGAACTTAAAAGTTTATAGTATATACTTGATCAAATGATTGAGGGTTATGTTGAATGAAAAAAAATTGACTGAAAGATATAGGTTAAAGTATAATAAACGAAAATTGATTGAAAGATAGAGGTTTAAGTTAAATAAAATAATTGATCAAAAGGTAGGGGTTAAAGTTGAATAAAAAATTAACTTAATTATAAGATAGGGGTTGAAGATATATAAAAATAACTTGATTAAAAGGTAGCAGATAAAGTCAAATACAATTTAGCTTGGTTGAAAAATAGGCTTTAAATTTGAATAAATAATTACTTGTTTAAAATCTAGGAGTTAAAGCTTGATAAAAAACTCAATTGAAAGATATGAAATAAAGTTGAATAAAAAATACATTGATTAGAAGACAGAGGTTGAAGTTAAAAAGCAAATTGACTATAGATGATAGGGGTTAAAGTTGAATAAAAATACCTTGATTAAAATAATGGAGTTAAATTTGAATAAAAAATAACTTGATTAAGAAATAGGGGTTAAAATTAAATAAAAAATAACTTGATTAAATGATCGAGGTAACAGTTGCATGAAAAATAAATTAACTAAATGATAGAGGTTAAAGTTTAAAAAACTTGGTTAAAAGGTAAAAAACTTAAATGAAATCTTGGTTAAAAGGTAAGGGATAAAGTTAAATAAAAAATAACTTGATTGCAAGATAGGGGTTAAAGATATATAAAAAATAACTTGACTAAAATATAGGGGATAAAGTTGAATAAAATATACATTGATTAGAAGATGGAGGATAGAGTAGAAAAAATTACTAAAACATAGGATTCAAAAGTGAGTAAAAAATAGCTTGATTGAAAGAAAGGAGTTAAATTTGAATCAGAAATAACTTGAATAAATATAGGACTTAAAGTTAAAATAAAATCTTGGTAGAATTATGAGGTAACAGTTGAATAAAAAATGACTAGATTAAAACATAGGGGTTAAAGTTAAATAAAAGTAACTTGATTTAAAGCTAGAGGTTAAAGTTAAATAAAAAATTGATCAAAAGATCGGGGTTAAAGTTGAATACAAAATAACCTGAGTGAAGTTGATTAAGTGATAGGGGTTAAAATTGAATAAAAATAACTTGATTGAAAGATAGGGCATAAAGTTGATTAAAAAATAACTTGATAAAAGAAAGCGGTTAAAGTGGAATAAAAAATAATTTGATTAAAATATAGGAATTAAAGTTAAATAAAAAGTAACTTGTGCTGGAATAAATCCCAGCATTAGCTTAACTATTAGTTTTAGTTTTAATATTTTTTAGTATCCGCGTACACGGACAGGCTCGTTCCGGGTTATTTAGAAATTTTGGCGGTCAGAGAAGCGTCGGTCCCTGTTCCTGGGATAAACAACGGTGTGACTCGTAGACAAAGCAA
>NW_025938241.1:0-779 GCF_000764305.2 Hyalella azteca | reverse complement strand
CGAGTCCGGTGATCCCACGCCAGCCCAGTGCCAGGACAGCAGGGACAACGATGCCGACGGTCGTACTGATTTCCCAGACGATCCAGGTTGCAGCGGTCCATCCGACGACAATGAAACCGATGACACGCCGCCCGTGCCACTGCCGGCTTGCCGTGATTCCCGCGACAACGACCTCGACGGCCGCATCGATTTCCCCACCGATACCGGATGCGACTCACCGGATGACAATTCGGAAAGCGGTGAGTCTCGCGTGCCGCAGTGTTCTGACGGGATCGACAACGACTTTGATCGCCGTATCGACTTCCCGAACGATCCCGACTGCCTGACGCCATCTCAGGACACAGAGACCTACCTGTATGCCTGTCAGGATGGCATCGACAACGACGGTGATGGGCGCACGGACTACCCCGCCGATTCCGGGTGCACATTCTTCACGGATGACACGGAGGAGAACACCGGTGTGATCTCCTCCGGCGTCCCTCTGAAGCCTGGCGCCAACCCGTCGTCCGCGAAGCCATCGGCGTCACCGGCGACTACCGTGCCACCCCAACCATCGTCCCGTAACTCGTTGAACCGTCCTGGGACTTTGACAAAACCCGCGCCCCTCGGCCCGGCCGCCAGTCCGGCGCCCGGTCCGGCCGCGCCCAAGAATTGAGCCGCGACCATGAAGATCGCTCCGTTCAACACGACCATTCGCTGTGCGATTGCGGCATTCGCAGCAACCGCGTTGCCATGGCCGGCAGTTGCACAAGCATGTTCGCCTTGCGATCCACCGGGAT